>NW_028288917.1:2125999-2427749 GCF_059628265.1 Tinamus guttatus
GCAAACTTGCTCTGGGTGCACTCTGTACCCTCGTACAAATCATCGATGAACGAGTTGAAGAGCACCGGGCCCAGTACTGACCCTTGTGGGACACTGCTGGCCACAGGCCTCCAACTAGACTTGACCCCATTTATCACCGCTCTCTGGTCTCTGCCATTCAGCCAGTCCTCAATCCACTCTCCACTCATCCAGTTCACACTCTGGAGCTTTCCTATGAGGATGTTATGGGAGACTGTGTTAAAAGCTTTGCTGAAGTCAAGGTAGAAAAGGTATATTTAATAGTTTCCATGTAAAATAAAATAGGAAATAAAAGAAAATGTTAATTGCAGTGATGATAGCCTTTTTTTCTGTTCGTCTTTATATAAAGATGTAAAATTTTGCCTTGTGTTCTGGCTCCACAAAGTATTACTATTTTTGAGAAACTTTTTTTTTTTTTTTTTTTTTTTTTTACTTTTTGAGATCTGAGGTTTAAAGAAATATTTGTTTTCTGATATAGGGAGGAAAAAAGCTGCAGGAATTTCCAATTTCTGGAACTGCCTTGAGTTGTCATGAGATTGTTTAGCTGTAACTGCAAAACTACCTAAGAGTCAAGGGACCATCGCTCAAATTAACTTTCCTTTAGCTTAAAACTGACTCTGCAATTGTATAGTTTAACCAAGTATGATATCAGTCTGAAAAAAATAATTGATCATTGTGTAACTAACCTCACGGTCAATAAGAAAAGGCAGAATGGTCAAACATTGTTTTGGCATATATAAAAATAACCCTAAGTCAGAGACAAAAGCAGCATCAAGCTTCCCTCCTGGCAGAGGACTTGGGGCACTGGCAGCTCATTACAAACCTTCCCTTTCCAAAATAAGGCTGGCAGGGCTGATTCTGGGATCCCAAAGGTTGTAGGAAGGATAGCTACATGACACTACTACGAGTTACTACTATAACACCACAAGAAAAGTTTAGATGGTAGAAAGACAATATGTAAGAGTTGAAAGTATAAAATTAATGGGGATTAGCAATAATTGGATAATTTGGACTACATGTGTTAGTATCATTATAACTAGATTAATAACATATCTTTGTTGCATTAGATTGCCAAGACACTAATTAGACTATTAATAAATTCATGGCTCTGCATACAACAAGCATATTGTTGAGCCAACATAAATTGCGTGTGGTTTAATGCAACACACTTATGGAGGATGAAAGCAACATTTAGCAAACCTTTAAGAACTTGCTAAAATTTTGAGAGAAAACAGAAAGTGCTTTGAGGAATCTCTGTTTCATTGATGAGGAGAGATAATCAAACAAATCCAGTTTAAAGGTACTTGGCAAGGCACAGAGTCCTTTTCCTCAGTGGAGGAGAGGTTGTTTGAATTTATAGACAGGACAAAAAAAAAGTTCAGAGGGGTTTTTTATATGTGTATATATATTTACATGTATTTATGTTTATATATTTACATATATATATATATAGGGAGAGGATAAGCTTGCTAATGGATCTGTGTGTACCGAGGAGCTAATAAAGCTCAAGGGAATAACTATCCTTACCAATCTAGAAGGAGGGAATCTTACTGGATCAGCATTTCTGAACCATATGAGGAAAATTCTAGGAGATTTGCTGTCTCTGCCTTACACCCACACATACACACAGTCATGCATGTCTCTGCTGAGTCCTGATTTTGGACAACTTTTTTTTCCTTTTTTTTTTTTTTTTTTTTTGAGAAGAAGCATTTCGCTAACGTAAGATGAGGAACAAAAAGCTAGGTATACTTACAAGGAAGTTAAGAAAAAAACAGTCACACCTCTCCTCATAACCCACGTTTATTAAATTTTTCATCAGTAAAATGAGAAGTTTGCCTGCTTTGCTCTCTTACTGCTCACCTGTTTTCCCAACACCCTTTTTGAAAGAAATGCTGAATAAGTTGTCTGTTGTTCAGTGGGGACCAAACCCTAGAGACCAGGGCTTGTTGCAAAACTCCTTCCGAAGCTGACTATGGCTTGGCAAGAGTGGCTTCCTTGGGAGGAGGATGGGGATGGCTCCAATCTGGCCTCTCCTCTGGATCCTCCCTATGGCACAAGTGTTCATATTTTCCTTACTCCCTGAGGACAGAGACTCCCTTAATAGTACAAGAAAATCGATATCATACTAATATCCAATATGGGTGGTAACCCAGTTGTGATATATCCTTGGTATCCAAACATATACTTCATGAAGTTAGCCATTTTCCTTTTAATCTAGTCTAGTGGAACTGTATCTCAATGTCCATTGCTTGAAGAAGCTAAAACATCTTCTGCTGATATTATTTGGGTATGTATGCATGTGTGGATCTACCAAAACAAATTTACATGCCAGCAAGATGGTTACACAAGATGGCTAGTTGCATTAGAAGTAACGTATGACCCAATATCACACCAAATGGTATTAGTGAAGACAGATTTCAAACAAAACTGTATAAATCAAAAAGAACTTCTATAAAATATCAGGGAGAAGAAAGAACACCCTCAAATCTACAATATGAGATGTTATATGAGATGTTGTTCTTAGCCTTTTACCATTTCAAGTAAAGGACCCATATCCAATATGCTATCATTATACATGTACACATGTGTACACATGTATGAAGAATGTAAAACCATGTAGGCATTTTAGTCCCCGAGTGGTCTAAATGGTAGAGTCAGGGCTTAGATTTTCAGTGCACCTGGCATAACACCAGAAGTTCTAAATTCAACTAATATAAAAATTCTTGTCAATAATTTGATTACTTGTTCTTTCTCCCCAACTTTCCATTATTTCTTTTCCAAAATGGCAAATTCAAAAAAAGATTCATTCCATTCTTTTGCTGCAGTTTTTCATAGCAATTTTTAATGTACTGAAGGACAATAGATAAAACTAACCACTGATTCAATTGCTACTCTTCCTGTCAGATGTGAGTTTTTTACTCTGAATTCTTATTAATATATATATCCAAGGGAGTTTGTGGTAAACTTCAGTGAGAGCGAAATCCAGCTGTCAATATCATGTTCTAAAAATATTGATGAAGTGCTATTTTTTCTTTAGACTGATTTTCTTTAGCTGTAAATTTTATTAAGCCATGGACATTTACTTATCTGAAATAATCTGAGTATAATTGTTACTTGAGATTCCATATGTATTTTAATTGATCTATCATGAGACCAAATTCTTCTACTTGCATTGATCATCTGCTTTTGAGGCTTCTTACTAAATTGAAGTCTTCTTCTACTTTTGAAGCCAGTTAGGATTTGTGGAGGTAAATGGATCTAAAGTTCAATGCAATTTAATACGTATGAGAGCCATACAAGTTATAGAGACAAAGAGAAAAGGGTATTTTAGAGAAGTCGTCATCAATACTTTGTGTAATATGATCCTTTGAGAAATAAATAATTAATATAAATACTATTTTTATTCTTTTTGCCTCAGAACATACCCAGTGTAGAGTGGAAAGGGATTATACAGACAGCTATCTGTATTTTATACAGAAAATATTGTTTCATAACTGTTAACACACTTTTATTTTTCTTTTGTCTATTTACTTCTGTCATTTTTCATTCTGTTTATTTTTTCCCTTCTCCTTTGAAATGCAAATATTCAAGTTCTATAAATTATCTAATTGCTTTACTCTTCTATTGCAAAATTTAAATACAGCAGTATGCTTACTTGCATTGTCATTGCATGGGTATAGAAAGGAAAGTGGTTTTCAAATGCATAGGTGTATTCTGAAAATGTTGCTATTTATTGTTCCAGAGAAAAACAGTGTCAAATTAGAGGAACTTCAATTAAGAATGAAATATCATGGTATCATTTTCAATGAATTCTAGAACTCTGAAAAACACTCTGGTATGCTGAATAGTTCAAGAAAATACACCAGAGACACAGACTATATAGAGCAAGGATGGTTTTTAAGCGAAAACTGGCAAAATGAAGTTTTGCTCTATGCCCCTACCAAAACAGGGGTAGATTCAGGTCAATTGGTCAGTTCAATTCAGGTAGAAATACACAATAATAAAAGAGTAATCACATTTCATTTGGAACTGAAACTTTTATGCCAAGTACAAGACTGCAGTGTCTGTCACTTGTCACTCATAGACAGTGGTCCATTCCCGCAGAACTGCAGACAGCAGAAGAGCAGAATCCCTCTGGGAAAAAAAAAATACAAAACCAAATACCAAATCTCAATATGTGGAAAAGAAAATAAAACAATTTTGTATTTGAAAAGGGTGAATAGAGTTCCCACAAAGTTTCTTACTAAAATGTAGGATGATGTATTTAAACAGGATTTTGAAAATTCAAGGGGGTTGAGAAAATAACTTTGTAGTGCACGGAAAGATAAAAAAGGATGTCGATGAAATCCTTTCATTTAAAAAAGAGAAGTATCATTGACTTCTGAAGTGTCTTGTCAACAAAACACTTGTTTTCTCTATTTTCCCATTTTCCCTTTCTAAAATGATGCTAATTATATTTATTTTCTTTGAAGGAGTGTTATTGTGACAAATAAGAATTTTAAGGAATAAAACTAACTTTGGGATTTAGTCAGCGGAATCAGGTCAAGATACTTATTACAGCAACTAGTAGAAAAATCTGCCTCACTACCTGTGAGACAGATAGTGCTTGCCATTTTACATTTGTGGGAGAAAAGGGGGAAGTAAAATAGGCTACATAAAGAGAAAAGACATTAGCTTAGACTATTTAAAATTTAGGAGCAAAAAAAATATATTAAATGTGATTTATCAATTAATTAATGGGTAAAGCTGTATGAATCATTTGGAAGTGAAGGATCAGTTTATTTACACTGGACATGTATCGTGTATATTTACCTATTTTGGCAAGAAATGTTTTGCAAAGTTAGGAAGCCTTTTCAGTTTAATATCCTTTATATATGAATCCATATGCCACATCATATCTGTTGATAGCACTTTAAGAAATTTTCAGCTCCACTGGTGTGCCAAAGCAATCTTGCTTGTGTTGCAGTATACTACATCCATGAATGAATCAGTGTTAAAAATTGCCTATTAAAGGGGATGAAGCTGCTAAGTGGTAGGAGAGACAACTCCTGAAGACAGCACTGCTGATAAAGCAAACATAAATTATTTTAGAATTAAAGCAGGAAGAGGACTTTTGCATCCCATGAAGTGGATCTGAAATGCTGTAAATAGAACAAACAAACAACACCCCCCCCAAAAAAATTCTCTAATGTTCCATCACACCTTGAAGAATACTGTATACCATATGATATTGTAACAAATACATACCAATAGCTGTCCTAGAGCTAGGTATTGCATTAATGTAATTAGTATGATGCAGAAATGACAAAAAAAACAAGTGTAAGGAGCTGAGGTCTACATAATACATGTTTCAAGCACTCTGTATCTTGTCTGGTCTTATGAATTGAATGTTCTTCAGCAGTTGGAGTGGACCTCTCAATTTAGTCACAACCAAAAGGATGTTAATCCAAAAGCAGTTTAAGCACCCTCTGAGACCACAGTAAATCAGAGCGTGGTAAATGGGATCAGTCAGAAGATTCACTTTAAAAATCAATCCAAACAAAATATCTAATGTAGATATGTCTCTTTTATTCCATCTGTCTTCTGAGAAAGAATCAAAAGACCTTGCAATTTGCTTTCCTCTGAGATAGGAAGGAAGAGTCACAAAAGCAAGTCTACACGGTGAACAGCACAGCACTGTGAACCAGCAGGGCATGCTGACTATAATCGCAGTGCAAAGACCCTTGATAAACACAGAGTACCTTAATAAGTCTCTGGGCTTGGCTGAAACTGAATGATGAACTAGAGACTCAAGTTTGTGGAATAAGCAGCTCTGGTGGTGTTGGCTAGGGAAAGGATCGGGAGTGGATAGGGCTGGCCCTCTATTGTCTCAGAATTAAGATATTTGACCATAGGTATCTCCAGCCTTGCAAAACAGCTTGTGTTTCGTAGGAAGAGTGAATTGGGCTGATTCTGTTCCCCAAGTGTTATAAATATTGGTCAATTTAATGAAAATGCCTAAGGCTAATGCAATTTATTGGACAGTGACTATTAACCATGTAATAGAAAAAGCTTTTGAAAATTCTTGCTACTCTTCTTTAATACTTGCATCTTTTGTTTGTTAATATATAAGTCCACAAAAACTTATATGATACCACACTGAGACAGACATAACCACTTTGAACAAGTGATAAGTCACCTCCTGAAGAACTGTTCTCTGTACGTCCCTATGGTATATACACAGGTAACTGTCTATTCAGGTTGATTTAGCAGAATTACATGAACTGCACATTTATATGTAGTGAGTCAGTCATCGGCACTTTTAAGAATTTATTCATATAATGCAGTAATTCATCAATGCTTTTTTCCTGTCACTGGGATTTTGCTAACTTATTTGTGTAACTGCCAACATCAAAGATTACTACTGGAATAAAAGATCATCCCATTTCATAGCAGAAAGAAATAAAACATCAAAGTTTACTAGTGGTTCTGTAGATTCACATGTTAATTTTTAGTGCCTGACAGAAATACCTCACTAGGTGAGAACGTTGAAGATTTTCCAGAAAGGAACACTTTTCCTTACAGAAAGGTAGAATAATCAGTGGTTTCATAATCTAGTAGGTAAGGAGTTGATGTAAGAGGTAGGAGTTGATGTCAGTCTGTGCCATATGATTCGATTTGTTTAGTTCTCAGATGCAGAGAACTATTAAATACTGAATACATTTTTGATCTCCAACATTTTTCATTTGTAGCATAACAATGGGACTCAGTGTATCCTTAAAGGAAGTCCAAGAGACAAAATCAAGACATTCTCTTTACTAAGAAGTCTGCATAAGTACCAGCCTAGGCTCCTTTTTACTTCAGTGTAAAGAAATCTAGCAGAGTCCAGTTCTCTTCTCTATGTCTCATGTAATGACAGCTTTCCTTTGACTTTCAACAAATACAGTATGTAAGAGTGTCTTATGAGACCATTTAGCTTACTTATATTTCAGGGTCACTTAAAGCCAAGAGTTTCAATGAAAAGGAAGATTTTTTTAGATCATATTAACTAACACAGCTGGATGAACGCCTCAAGCAAGATTGCTTTTATTACAGTTATTTTGGATGGAGACACTGTCAAAGGTAGCTTTTATCACCTGGCTTGATGACAACTAGCATTCTAGCCCCTCCAAGTACCTTTTCTTGTCCATCTGCTGGGAACGCATGGCACATAGCAGGTAGAATCATGACTATAATTTTAGCAGCTAATGAAACTGGCACCCAAAAAAAGACAAAGAAATATGTGCAATTCCTATTGCACAGCCTTGTTGTCTTCTGCTTGACAAAATGGTTTTAAAAGACATTGTCATGATGTTTGTAGTGGAGAAGAGGAATACAGTGTTTCTTTCCTTTTTACATGTGAGACTGCCTCTGCTTCCACTGCTACTCATAATGCTTCATCTTTTGGCACCACAACAACATTTTTATCAGTTTTATAACAAGCAGAGATGCTTAAAGATGAATGCAGTATCATTCAATGACAAGAATTTTGGACTACTGTACCTGCAGGCTAGCAATCATTTTAAATTTACCTCATTTGGTAGTTTTAGAATTAGTTAAAATCCTGTAAAACCAGTCATCTTAATTAAAAATCATTTCTCTATTTCTCTATCTTCTGCCCTTTTTTTTTTTTTTCTGAGAAAGATTTGCGAGGAATTTGGAATTTGTTTTTCACCATCGGTACACAGATGCTCAGGTAAACAGCGGCTATAATATCCGACCTTCTATGCACAGATTCCCCAGTGAAGCATAAATTAAACTGAAAAATCCAACCCCCTTATATTGACATCCCTCAAAGTACAAAGATATGCTAAGAGTCAATCAAGATCAAAATATTAAATAAAAAATACTTTTAAATTGAAACTTTGAAATTTTCAATATATTTCAGAAATATCTGCAGAAGATCAGTTTGTCACTGATGAATCAGGAGTAACTTCAATAATCAAGGTTTCAGTCTCAAAGCACATCTTTTATTTGCCCATAACTTTTCTTAACTTCAGTCTTTGAAGAACAGTTTTTTAGAACTAATCTCTTCCCACAGGTTTGTTCTTTAAACAATTTTTGAAATGCTATGAAAAAGAAGAGTGAAACATGTTTCCTTCCTAGGAAAAAAAGTCACATTTTTTTTTTTAACAGCACCACTCCCACTGCTGTTGGCATATATAATTGCTGAAACTTGGTATATAGAGAGATCTTGTTGTGTAAAAGTTCCTCTGTCTGTCCCAGTAAACGTTTGTTTCAAATTGACCAAGTTATTAGAGTTCACACATCACATACAGGACATGTAATAAGTTTGTAATATATGAAGGTGGTCTCATATGCTGCATAATGAAATGTATCCTGCAGGTGCTCAGATCTGAGGGAAAGTTTCAGCAGGAGTCATGCTGTTGGTAGCATTTATCAGAGCAAATCCATCTGCTGCAAAGCAGACTGAGGTCTCAAACAACTGAGTCAAAAGCTCTGTTTTTCCCTTCTTCCCAGGAAACATCGAAACTTTCACAGCCCTCATTCATCTGCATTTCCCTGCTGCATAATTTGGGAGGTCTGCGGAGGAGAAACGCTTTCATGGCTTTCTGCTCAGTGGAAGCATTTTCTGTGCTTAGGACACAGGGTGCCTGGGGCCTTGAGACGATAGCATGCTGGCCATCTGCTGGTACCTCTGCAAAGGGCCATGCTGGAGACCTCCTTCAGATAACTAGGCTAGGTCTACATATTGCTCTTCTGTTATTGTGAGAAGTTCACCTAAAGTGTCTACCTAAGGATTGGCTTCCTTCAAAACTAAATGTACACTGGAATGCCAAATGTGCTTCTGAGTACATACTTAAAATACAGTGTAGTGACATTTTATACAAAGATAGGAAAAGAGATATGCAGAAAAAAATAACTCATGAGAGTTTTTTATGTTAATGATGTTTTCCTCTCAATACTTCTATTTGTCAAGAATTCTTTTTCAAAAATTTTCATTCTTTGACATATCTTGGTTGGAATTAATTTTTCTTGTGAAATGTGTCATAAGAGGGTTGAAATCATTTCAAGCAAAACAGTACAAAAATCAAGTCACTGAATGTGTGACTTGCTAGAAATGTTTTAAATGTGTTCTTATTGTTCTTACAGGGAAACTTTTAAAAGAATGTGGTTTAGAGTGAATAGGAACATTTTTATAAATGGAGACAGACTCGGGAGGAGAAGTCAGGTCAGGCAGAAAGGCTCATACAGCTTTGGAAATTACACACCTGGCAATTACTCTAAGGATATACAAAAGGAATAAAAGTTTGAAGTGCATCCAGACCTTCTACCACCCATCGAAGTGATGATTTGATTAGAAAACTATTAACAATAGTTAATTCAGATGTCATTAGAAATTAAGATGTCATTAGAGGTATGGCATTTCCCAAAGGTGATGGGAAACTACTCCTTCCTCACTTTTTCTTGCCCACATGACTTGCAGAAGTCGCGAAGATCTTGTATTAAAGCTATTACAGGACAGACCCTCAGCATAGCTAGAATCTTCTGGTGACAACTAAAGCAATTTTATGACAGCTTTACAGGCAGAATAAGGGGGAAAAAAAAAAAAAGTAATATTTCTGACCTGTAACCCATATCTGTGACAAACAGTGATGACCATTAGCTGGATGGTAATATATCTGGGGTTTTTGATGCTCTCTTTCCTACTAGAGAACAAATTAATCCAGGATTTTTGCATTTTTGTAGTATTGCTTGATCTCTATCAATGCTCACATCGTACACTTTTAGAATAATCAGTTACTGAATTGATGGTGCTTGCAAGCACCTTTTGAGGCATTTGTGCTGATATATCGAGGGCTGATTTTAAGTGGAAACTGCCAACAAAAATAGCTCTAGTGAAAGATGAAACTCTCTTAATATTGGAGGCATCAGCTCCTCCATAAATAAAATACATCAGAATTGGAACAAAAATTGTCAAACTGTGATTATAAGTTCTTGGTAAAACTCCAAACCCATTATAACAGAATATATCAATAGATAAGGAGGATGTTATGAAATTAATATAAAATGTAGTTTAAGGAAATGATTTAAATACAGTATCAGTTTTTAAAAAGGACATAGCCTAATATTTCAATGAGTTTCACATATAGAAACAGTATAAAAGCAATCATTATATGTTAAAAAAAGCAGAAACAATAAATCATCAAAATAATCCACTGAGATTAATCATAATACATAATCGATGTGAGTTCATTTTAACCTCAGTATCTCAGGAAAGTGACACCAATCTCAGTGTCTCAATAAAGTGACACCTTTACTCACAAGGGGATAGGTGCCGTGCAAGAGATCATCGCTTTTAAAACCCTGCCTCACAGCCAGAACCTGGAATGATATAACAATATTCAGAATACTACAAGGTTGAAGACAGAATACTACAAGGTTGAAGATAGTGGAAAAAAAGAGGAAAGTAAGATTAATACTTTGAAGAATCTGTGCTTTTCTGTTTGTTTGTTTTATAGCTGTGATGCAGCAATAGGAAGAAAGAAATCCCCAGAGAATATGTTAGAGAGAGGAAAACAGAATGAAATCACAAAAGGAGATGAGACGTAGTTCCTGCTGATCGGTCACCAGACTATATTTGCGATCCCAGGCAAGTAAACAGGTTCGGAGGTGACTCCTGGGGAAACCAGCTAAGGAAAAAAACACATCAGAAACAGACAGAGAAGTATGAAGAGGTTAAGGATGTTAAGACTGTTAACTAAATTTTTGGTATTATTTTTGGACTTTTTTGAGATAATTTATTCAAATATTTGGAATTCAAGAACTCTTAAATGCGGTGAAAAAAAATGCACATTTCAGAGAACACATTTTGCCTGCTTATTTTTACGTATGACTGATGCTTGTTCTTACCAGACTGTTCACCAGTCATTGAACTTCACTTTTGCTGTAGTTGGTAGAGTCAGTAAAATCACATAGTCAGTTTCATTCAAAGAAATTGCATTTAAAGAAATTGAAATTCTGAAAAACACAGCAAACTTGATAGGCTTGTGAGACGTATACAAGTAATAGTTCCCAGTTCTTTTCAAAATGTTTTGTTGTTTTTACCTTCTCAGTCCCCAGATTTCTCTGATCTCTTATTGGTTTTTATCTGAGGAAAAAATTGTCATAGAGTTTTAAATATCAGAATAGAACCACTGAGTAGCAAAATAGAAGTGCTACTTAGTACAAATGTGTATTATTAGCCCTAAAGCAGAATAAACAGGGTGAAATTTTATAGTCCCTGATATACAGGATGTCAAGCTATATAATTTTATGACATCTTCTAATTTTATGTTCCTTTGGAACTACTAAGAAACATAAACTTCAGCATCAGTGTAAAATATTAAAAGGTTCAAAGCCTATTCAATATTCAAAGATGAACATAGTCACGATGTAAATGTTTTGCTTGATATTTTTGACTATGCTAATGGTGTATTGTATTTTTTATTATTCAGAAGAATTCTAGAACCCACGGATACTTTTTTTGCCCCTTTTTAATTTAACTGAGATATTGTTCTCTAAATTCACTTATTCATTGGGGATTATGTACCACTAGGTGGTCTGGGGTGCTCAGGATTTCTAATTTTAGAGAATTAATTGTTTCACGATAGGAGTTGCTTTTAACAAATTTTGTTTTCCTTTGTTCCTTATCAGTATGCAGACTAAAATGCTAAATCTTCTAAAATAACTAACTCCCTAAGAAGCAATTTTTTAGATGTTGTGCTTATATGTGTGGCATACAAACATATATATCTGAATTCTCCATATTCTCCACATTATCTGTGGAAAAAGTAATCTGACTGGAAGGGATTTGCATGTTATTGTGCTATCTGTATCCTGAGGTTTTATTCTGCTTCAGGAATCTAGAAGTTTGGCATCCAGTTCAGGAGAAAAAGATACCATAAGTGCCGAAGATATGCAATTCATTAGAAGTTTCTATGTTTGTCTAGTGATGAGTCAGGATGGTTCTGCTTGAGAGAGCTGAAGGTAGCTTGGATGAACTCTTCGAAACTCCTTCCTCCCCAGCTGGAGATCAAGTCAGGGCAAGTTTACAACCAAAATCTCTTAGAAAATCTTCTACTCATTAAGAAAAAATAATGTTATTAATAAAATCCGGCTGTTCATATTAAGATAGCAGTAGCTATTCACATCGCACATGCACTTCTCCATCCAGGCGGCCTGCTTGCTCATGGCTCATGGCTACCCACTCATGGCTACCCACCAACCTGGTGTGCAGCGAGGTGAGTGATCCACCAACCACAGCTTCTATCAGCTCTCCAGAATTCATTTCCCCTCCAAAATCTAGGTAGCAGTTATACTGTTCTTATATAAGGATGCTTTGGAATGTGTATAGCGTGAATGCTGGGTCCTAAGTACCAAAAGATTTTTCTCTACAGATTTTCTCCTCACTCGCTTTTGTAGTGTAATCAATACGGTGTGTTTGAAATCAATCGCTTCTCAAAGTGTTTACATTTTTACCAGTTAAACTCTGACTTATTTTTTGTCATTACTGGAATTGGAATCCATGTCTAGCAAATATTACACACTAATGTGAGATAATGGAAATAATAATTCAGAAGTAGAATTAAATAATTCTTCAGCATAAACAAATTTATACAAATCATGTACCATAGATCTGACATTTCCTGAATATATTTTCAAAAAGACTTTCAGATGCTTATGTTTTTATTTTGTCATGCACTTTAGTACATTTTTGTTTGCTGGTAAACTTTTTGACAATAGAACTGTTTTCAGAGTATTTCCTTGATCTCACTAATTTATTTGCTGTGAGATTGTCTTCCCTTGTGCTGTTTTTTAAGCTTTACATTTCTTGTAATTTAGCATCATTTAGTTTTTTCGCTTTACTGTATTTTTATTTTTAATCTTTTTATTTTCTCACTATATGCATTTTGCTTTCCATCTCAAGGAGCTCCTAGGATGCCTACATTAGAATTCATGTCACTCATGTTATACAGTTTTACTACAGTTAAGCCACATCTAAACCGCTCATATGGACTCCTTTTATAGCCAACAGAAAGAAATAGTAATTTCTAAGTTGTAGTTTATTTCTTCTTGCTTTTGGGATCAGGTATTGCTGTGACACTGGCTACATGAGAAACACACACACCTGGAATTAGATGAGGTAGAGGCAATGCACAAAGTCTCCTGAATAATTTCTATACAGAAATGCTATTGATAGCTCCCGCTGCATCTAAAATCATTTCTAGTGATCATAAATTCTCTTGATTATAGCTGCTGCCATCCTCATGCAGAGTGCTGTTTGTGAGGCAGCATTGCTCTCTGTGTGGAAGACGTACGCCTTCCTTCTTTACTTTCTGTTGTAGTCTGAACGTTTTAGCAGTTTTAGTTACAGCAGTTCTCTCTAACAGGAGGAAGCCACTGCAGAAGTGTTTTGTGCCACATCTGTGTATTAATTGTCTCTTTTTGAAAAGGGAAAGCCGTTGTTAGTATTTGTGCATTTGCTGGAGTAAATGCCTGTGTGGGAGCATGATTCTCTGCTTTGCAACATACTCTTTCTTGCATTGTCAGTACATGTAATCTGACTGGAGTGAATATAGTAGCTTTTAATTCACCATGGTGTAGTGAATTTAAATCAACCTCTACTAATGTCATTCTCTTACTCTGAGGCCCACTGTAATTTGGTCAGAATTAGGGTCTGCATCATCAGTGTCTGCTTTAAATATCTCAGATGTTTCTTACCTCTTTCTGTTTTATCAAATGAAAGTGAGATATTTCTAAAGCCTTATTCTCATTAGAAACGTAATGATCTGCAAACTTCTCTGACATAGTCCAATAAATTGTTCTTCCTTGCTTAACTGAAGGTAGTTAAATGCTTTAGAGAAAGCATTTTTTTAAGTATATTTATATTATTGCTTTTTCTGTGACTCCTCTCACCTTCATGAAGAGATCAACTTTTTTTTCAAGTCTTTATTTCAGCTGCATCCCCAGTACTGTATTTGAATTTTAAGTTGCTTCCACACTGTAATTGCCTTGTCTTCTGTGCCAAGGTTTCAAGACACTTTCTGCTGCTTCTGCCCTTTCTACTTTTGCTAAGGGTAATGCACTCACATCGAACTGCAGTTTTCGTTTGTGTTTATAACTAAAACAGTAGTGTAATGTACAAATGGTTAAACTACAAACACGAAGAGAAAGTCTATTAAATGGAGACACAAGATCTGTGAACCATGTCTTTGCATGCTATCTCTTTTGTAAAGCAGAAAATTAATTCTAACAGGCCATTCTGACCCTTTGGCTATATATTGCATCCTCAAGTCCCTGAGGATACTGAAGTTTGCTTTTCTAAACTCCATTATCCTTATTTTCTATGCACTATTAAACAAAAATACTAATTGTTATATATCTATGGGTTATAAATACTTGAGGGAATATTTCTCTAGTGCAATGAAATGAAAATGCTTTAATATGGGAAATACAGTAACTGTATGCTTAAGTACCTCCAAAATTATTGAGTCATTTTATTTTACTACAGAGGTACAATATACTGAGCTCACTATTGGCCCTATAATCTTTCATCAGAAAATTAAAATCGTAAGTATTGGTAGGCCTGCATAACTAATGGCTATTTTTATTATTGCTTTATGATCATGTTGGACATAGTTAATTGGCTGAAATACAATTAAAATCTTATCTTTAAAAATGTGAACATGTTATGTGGAAAGTATATAATGTTATAAAATAATCTCTCTGCAAGAGTTACATGCTTTATGTTGTGTCTGAGTGATGCCTCTGGTTTCCAATTGACATAGATTTTTAAATAAGCCAGTACTATATTTTCAAGCCATGTTTCAGGTTTTCTTGCGTTTAATTATTGGCTCTGCTTATTCCAACTTAAGAATACAAATTTAAGAATCATAATAGTCCAGATGATGGCTGAAATCTGTTGTACTTTTGACGACACTCTTCACGGACCCCCTGGCTGTATCTCTACTAGCAAATTAAATGCGTCAGGGACCATTCTTGGGCACTGAGGCTGTTAGCAAACAACCATTAAACTCTTTAGCCTTCAGACTTCAGGGAATGGAGGTTGGAGGCACACTACATCCAAAATACCCGGGAGTTATTGAGAGATTTATTACCTACCTGGACCAAGATCAACCCAAAATTTACTAGTATTGATGACTCTGTGCAAAGATCTTGTATCCAGAGATGTTTTCTGATGCTAGTAGAGATGCAACCTGTGAATCCAGAGTCAGGAATCTGAGAAGGAATTAATAATGCTGTAAATATATTGGGTTCTTTTCTGTCTCTTAAGTAGTATGCATACCAGTTTCTGTTTAACCTACTGCAACATGGGCATACAACAGAGCAATGGTTTTGCCGCAGCTGTATTTTCAGAGATTCTTGATCCTTGCCTTTAGGAGGCAACTTTGGCTGGGTTATAGGCTTTCTGAAGGAGGTATGCATGGCAGGATAGCAGCTGCTTTCACAAATCTCTGCTATGCATGGTGGTTGTACATGTTTCAAGATGTACAAGATCAAGATGTATGAGATGTTTCAACATCTCATAAAGACTCTTGCCAAGAATTAAGTCAGAAGTAAGTATTAAAATCTCTAAATTAGATGTTTTAATTTAAAAAGTGAAAAAAAATCTAATGACAATAAAATAATTCTAGTCATAATGATGCAAATATCACACAGTAGCAGTTTGTGTACTTTTTAATGGGTGATCTTTAACACTGAGGGCTTCCAGGCAACCCAGTCTACTTCTTGCAGTTGTTCTTCTGGGATGTTGAGGGCCTGAGTTTAGTGCTGGCATGTGTGCCATCCATGCCTAGCTAAGGAGGAAAATAAAACTTTGTAGGATGTTATTGAGGGTGATAACATTCCCATGGGGATGGACCCCCCTATTGCACAAATAGGAAACTACTCTTACACTTGAGTGAATTTCTAAAGAACAATCATAGCTATTTTCTAGTGATATATATAAATTTCTAGTAGCATATATAATTAACCTACACTTATGAAACAAAACAAATGTTAAGAAAAGCATCTATTTCTGCCCTCGAATGAACTTTCTTATCTTTATTAGGTCAAAGTTAGTAGTAGTGATGAGTTCTGGAAATAGAGGATAGTATTGAGGAAAATCTCTGCAAACTGTTCAAATAACTTACATTTTTGTGACTTATTTCTCCACTCCAAACATACTGTAATTCTGTATATCTATCTTACAGGTGATATCAGCCTACTTCTGGCAAAGTGCTTTGCTTGCAGCATAAAAATGTTTACACTTCTTAGGTTCATCCATTGCAACAAATGTTAAGCTGCAGTTTCTCTGGGGAAATAACTAGAAAATGAGCATCTAGTTTGAAACTCTCCTAACTCCAAGGGGCTCTAGGAGAATGATTC
Organism: Tinamus guttatus; assembly: GCF_059628265.1. Classification (NCBI taxonomy): domain Eukaryota; kingdom Metazoa; phylum Chordata; class Aves; order Tinamiformes; family Tinamidae; genus Tinamus; species Tinamus guttatus. Next base: position 2,142,428 of record NW_028288917.1, read on the forward strand.
TTCATGGGCTTTTTGGGGAATAACTCTAACACGTACTCCTTTGGTGGATAGGCTAATACCTTTGCTGTAGTATTGTCAGTGCAACAATGTAAACACAAAATTTAAAATATGTATATATAGATATGTACATAAACTTATATGTTTAAAGAGTTTTTATATCTCTCAGATAAGCAGCAGTATTTATTATCTTATCTGATAGATGTCTATTTCCTAAGCAGACCCAACAGCTGGGCTCTCAAGAAGAGTAACACTGCAATTAACGTTATTTATAGAGAAAAATTAACCAGCATCTCATTTCAGTCAATAGCCTCAGCTAAATTTTGCAAGCATCTCTTTTTTGTTCAGCAATGGGATTTTCTTTAAAAGAGCTATATGAAGACAGCACATTTTCGAGCTATAGAGCTCACAGCTGAACACTTAAACCTGAAGCTACAGCTTAGAAATATGTGTGGAAAAAGAGTCCTACCTATTACTAGTTATCTAAAAATAAAGCACATGAGAAACATCTTTCACGTTCTTTTATTAAAGCAGCAGAAATACAAGAAAACAGCAAATATGTGGAGAGCAATGGAAAAGATTCTTAACAAAAAGTGAAAAGATGACACTTTATTGCACATCACAGGTTCATAATCACTCTCTAGGTCTCACACCTGCTGTCTTCTCCTCTTGTTTTCTTGTTTCCTGCTCCTTCTCCCAGCCCAACCTTTGTACATTGCCTTTTTTTTTCCTGTCTGCAGATCACTGTCATTGCTATGCCATTCTCTGTGTAGCTGATGCCTCTATTCTTGTCCCTATTACATGGGAGGCTGTCACATTAAATTCAGTTTAGAAATATGTCTTTCATTTAACTTTGTTTCATGGCTTAGCTGTACTTGGAATTTTTGTTCATTTGTTCATTGGTTTATAAAGTGTTGCAATATAGCAAGCCAAACAAAAGAGATTAAATGAAATGTTAGATCACATTTAAGACTGACATCCTCGGGTTCTATAAAGGCAAGATTGACAGCTGCTTTTGGTCATCATTTTGAAAGCTATTCTTTCTTTTTCTTTTTTTGATTTTCTGTTCAACTATACTGTAATCCATAAACATATTCCATATATTCCAGTATTTTTTATTTTTAGTGACAGTTTAAAGAAAATAAATAACTTCCCATTATATTGCTGAGTCCTCTTTTTACCATAACAAAAAAACACAAGCCAAATGACTACAGCGACTCAATCAAAATGTGAATTGATTATCTGTGTTATTGCTCTGTGAATCTCAATCTATATTTTTAGAGAAGTAAAAATGTGATTTTTTCCATATTTCTGAGATTCTTGAGAAGAGATGGTGAAAAAAATAGAAAGCACTTTTTTAAAAAATGGAAATGAATATTTTAGAGTTGTTTATTGAAATTCTGTAATTTTCAACAATCTTGGCTTTTTGGCTGGCTACAATGGTCAAATAAGAGAAAATGTTGCTATTCCACCAAATAATGCAGTTGAAATCTGGAAGTATATTGGGAAAAAAAATCACCAAATTTTGATTCTAATTTTTGCATAATAAGATTAAATATTTCTGAGTTTTAGTGATTCAGAATAAACATGTAGCTGAAAAGCCACTCCTGCATTCATCTCACAGGTATAATAACTTTGAAAACAAATACAGACGGATTCATTGCCAGTATTGTTTATATTTATAATCTGATTCCATCAAAACTGCATAATTACTAAATGTTGAGAACCATTTAAAAACATATTTCAAGATGATGAACTGCAACATACAAATCTGTTTTAAATGACTTTCATTTAATACTGAATTCTTTTGTCTTAATTTATAGCACTGCATTTTCTATTTTATTTTGGTAGTCTCTGAATACCTGAAATTTTGTCAATCGTTGCACCTATAATAGGTAGTGGTTATAAGCATTCAAAGAGAAGGAACTGCTAGAAAGCAAAGGCAGAGGAGATTATTGGAACTGCCATAACCTTGTCTACTGAAATAACAAACTTTATGCAGTCATGGTGAATTTATATAAGTGTTTCTCTAGCTTCCCTCTCAATTTTTAATGCACTGGTCTGTTGACATTGTAATTAAAAATATCAAGTGAATGGATTTTACATGACATATAGAAAAGAGAGGCCATGTTACTGCCACAACTGAAGGAATCTCTTCAGTCTGTTGGATATCAGTAAATCTGATGCCTTATAATGCCCCAATCATCATAGATACTACTACTTAAGTTAACAGTTAGCCAGCAGATACAAATCAAAAGGAAATGATATCTGCCAAATTCCAGTGTGTGCCAAAGTATTTGCTTCTATTTTAAGAACAATAGGAAAAAAAGGTTTTGTTGTAATCTGGAACCTAGAATTTGAAGAATGGCTCTATCATGTTGTTTTGGGAAAGAGTGTAAGAACAATGTGATGTCTGTAGCTTTATAAACCTTTCTGCCCTTGCACAGTTCTCTTAATACTTATAATTTATCTGATACTTTTCTATTCATTATGGTATCATATAAATATTGTTGCTCATATTATACCTGTAGGTCTCTTTACCTAGTAAACTCTGTGCAGTTATTTAAGAGTAAAGCCACTGTAATTGAGAAAGATACTGTTATCACTATCTAAGTGTTAGTTGGTTTATATTCAAAATAAAGTGATACCATGTCCCAGAAGAGGTCTTCCTACACCTATCAATTGTGCCAGGTTTCCTGATTCTGGTGCATGTCAGAAATACATAATAGACCACAAAAAAGCAGCCCTAATTAGCTAATTAAAGCAGAATCAATTCTAAACAACACTGGATACAGCATTGGATATTTCTGAACAAAAGCCTTGAACAATGCTTCAGTGGCTTTAATTTGCATAACAGTTTGTGGAAGAATTGTTTGTGGAAGAATTGTTTGAAAGCAAGAACTGAGAGGAAAACTAGGGCTTGACCAAAGTTTTGGCATTACAGAGGCCTGCTTGGGGTGAGACACAGTTGCCACTTCCAGGATGGCTGGTGCGCACGGACTCTGCTCCTCCACGGTTCCCTGGGCAGCACAACCTGCCCTCCTCACAGCTGCAAAGGGGAGTAACGGAGGATGGAGCAGAGTGAAGACACCGGGGACAAACTCTGTTGCACTCCCTGTGCTGGGCTGCTGATAAGCTGCACAGTGGCTGTCTAATGAGAGATATACGATAACAAGTCCGGTGCTGAGCCAGCAAAGGTGGCAAATCACTCCTTTCAGATGAACTTTGCTTGAACTTTGCTCGTTATAATGTGAAAACCACACCTCCATCCCAAAAGTTACCTGAGGTACGACCACTCCTCACTGAGCATGCGCCACCATTTTCGGTGGACTGTACCTTTAAATGAAAGCGAGAAACTTTCCAATCAACAACAATATTAAGTATGACTCTAGTCACTCGAGCTGCACCTGAATGTAAAGAAAAGTATAAAAGGTGAACTAAGGATGAAAAGTCTTGGGGGGGGAGGGGGGGAAAGAAACCATTGTAACTCCTGGGTCAGTCGACAGGTTGATCCCCCTTCCCTCCCCTCGCACTGGGACGCTGCCTGAGGAGACTAAGGAGTGAGGAGGGAAGAATCCATCATAACTCGGGTCAGTCGACGGGCTGATCCCCCTTTCCTCTCCTCGGACTGGCGCGCCACCTGAGGAGACTCGAGACTGAGAGCCCTCTCCCATCTTCTGGGGTGATGATTGCACATTTGTACATCAGAGCTAGCTAAAAAACCCACACTCTAGTAGAGAATTTCCTGTACTGACATCTGAAATCTGCTTTGTAAATGTTGCATTTGAATAAATCATACTGTGTGTGAACTCGACTAGTTGTTTGGGGGAAGGCAATTGGACCTACAGTTGATGGACTGTTCGTGAATGCGATACTGCCAGAGTCGAGCTTATAGGTGATCACACTATTTGGGAACTCAATTCGCTCCTAGGAAGGCGATCGGACCTACAGTCCACAGACTGTTTGTGAATCCAATATTGGTTTGATATCTCCTTCCCCCACCACTACCACTACAGCTCTCAAACTGCAACATTTCGCATAGTGCAACCTTCACAATTAACTAAAATTTTATTCACCACAAAACTTTGGTTCTTGTATATCCTTAAAAAAATGTATACAAATGAAGCTATTGATAGCTTGTTGAGAAGCTCATATTCACTACTGATGATAACTGAAAACAGGAATGAAAAGTATGGTTGCCTTCCTTTTCCCGTAATCAAACTAAATTTCTGGTCATTTCAATTACAACTTGCTTAAGCATAACATTAAATCTTCTATGTTCTGCAGTATGTCAGGAAAATGAGTGGCATCCCGAGATCATTAGCTTTCCTTTAAAATAAAATTTCAGGAGCGTAAGGTCACAAGATGTCTTTAGCATGCATTAATTAAAGTAATACAAATAACTTCTACTGTACTTCTAAACTATGTCAGCTTCATCTGAATAAAATTGCCAGTGTAGGGTCCTTAAAAAGGTATTAAACAGTAAAAAAAAAAAATGAAAAAAGAAAGAAAGAAAAAAAGAAAAAAGAAATAAAGAAAACGCATATCTTTAACATATATTCTGGAGTATTTATTTAAACGAAAATTGAATTCCCTGTGTGTGCAGCTTTTCGAAAAGCTGACAGAATTTTCGGCCAAACTTATTCATAGTGTAGGAAAATGACAGCTAGACAAAATTTCCCATTACAGCTCGTGTCCATTGCCCCTATTGCCCTATTATTGTATGCCTCCAGGAAGTTTCTGGCTCTTTGACCTTAATCCTCACACCAGGTAGATGAAGACTACCCCTTTCTACATCGAGATTTGTTCATTCTTGCATTTTATTAACTGTTAACTTCTTAGAGCTTTATTTTGTATTTGTTGGGTGGTTTCTTAGCATATGATGGCATTCTTTTGTCTAAATATAAGGTATTTGGGATTTTGCTGCTCAGATATTGCTCATACTGTAAGTACTGGAGGCAAATCAATCTTTCAAATGCCTTCTCAAGAAGTTAAGATTCTTAACTGGGGCAGGGAAAAGGCTAGCCCTTTCAGAACAGTGTATTAACACTTTAGTCAACTTAAATCCAAATAAAATGTAGAAATAAAATAGAAATAGAAATAAAATGTAGTATGCGTTGGAAGATTACATCTGTAGGAAAAACAGACTAGATGATAAGGGAGAAATATGGAAGAACTAGATATCACAAGAAAGGAAAAGAAAAGAAAAGAAAAGAAAAGAAAAGAAAAGAAAAGAAAAGAAAAGAAAAGAAAAGAAAAGAAAAGAAAAGAAAAGAAAAGAAAAGAAAAGAAAAGAAAAGAAAAGAAAAGAAAAGAAAAGAAAAGAAAAGAAAAGAAATAGGAAGGGTGGTGTCACCTCACCAAGCAGAGTTATTAGTCAGTCAGCAAATCTCTCCAGACACTTCTTGATGGAAAGTTAGAATAAAGATTTTTAGAAATATGTATGGCTAAGGACTCTGTTTAGACCCAATAACCTTCTATATATGATCCTATTCCTCAGTAATGATATTTAATAGTAATAATTATGATTTTAAAACATTCTCCTGATTAATAATAGACATACTTATAGCTTACAGGCTATACTTACAAACATTGTAAGCTTTATAAGGGTCAAAAGGAATTCTTAATACAAACAAATATATACACACACTGTACTATGAAGATAACATGAAAACTGAAACTGTTTTAGATATAGTTAAAGAAGTAAGTAACCCATTAGACTTATAGAGAGAGAGTGTGTCATAGTTATTCTTTACTATATATACTCAGGACCAGTTTTGCACAATAAGGCTTCTCTTCCCCAGAAGTCTTTTAGTTGCTGCATCCATGCAGCCTGTGTATGTCTGTGCACTTGAGCCAGTTGCTAATGTCTGAACATTCACTAACTTAGCTGCTATAGATATATCCCAGGAACCAGGGCTGTCAGGCTGTCCTCCTGGAATAACTCAGATATAGTGTCCACCAAAGATGGACAAAATTCTAAACCCCACAGTGCACTAAAAAAATAAAAAATGCTGTTAAATTTCCATTACCACCATCTCAGTGGTAACAGGTACGCTTCAAATAGATGCATGATTCATGAAAATGAGTTATTAATTATAAAGGACTGTCTCAAAATGCACTTAGCAGATGTCATCACAATTATTTAAGTGCCACTTCAAAGTGAGTAACATCAGAAGTGTAATTATCCCAAGCAAAGAAAAAAAAATCCTCTTTCTATGTTAATCTAAGAAGTACCTCGTATTGAACTTTGTAGAGCCTGACTGCTGGGTTATAAGAATGATCTTCCATTAACCTTTATGTAGATAGGTCCTTGATTAATGCTCCCAGATGCTACACATTACTCAAGAAACCTGCTTCTTGGAAATGTTTCCCAGGAACAGAAAGAAGATGAAAAATAATCAAAATTCACTAATTCTGAATGTTTGGAAGATATTGTTATACTTCCATGTGGTATATTTACTGTTTTTATATAAGGAACTTGATCTAATAAGCAAATTATTTCCAGATAACTTCAGTATCTTAACCCCACATACTTTCTTTTGGTTAGCCCTAAGGCTGATACTAGGCTTCTGCAGCCACAATTACATAATGGCAGTGAAGGGCATCGACCATCCATTTTTTCATTGCAGTGTTTCTCATTTGTTTATCAGTACAAGTTATATATAACAACCACTTTGTTCTTCGCCTTTTCAAGAACTTTGCTTTCATTCTAAATGTTTACTCATTTGAAACTAAAGGATCCAAAAGTATTCACTGTGAATGTGTTGTTTATGTATGTATATAATCTCACCCATGATGTAACCACATCCAGAGTGTGACTGAGTATGATGATAGATCTCAAAAGTCCTTAGAAAGGTGTTTCGTTAAGTCCTGAAATAATATGATTTGGTATTTTACTTTAAGGAAGCTCTGTGGCCTGGTCATTGCTTATAAGAATGTCAGCTAGCACTTTTCGCTTCACAGCTTAGTTCTATACTTGCACTACTTATGCTTCAAAGCTGTTATAAAAATGTGTCATTGCAATTTAAGAAAATTATGAATTTTATGAAAATTATTAAAATAATAATACAAGTGACAGAAGTATAAACAAAACTGATACTGTTGCATCTAAGGTAATGGCAATCTTAGATTTTTATGTAGAAAGGGAGAGATAAAGTTTGGGCTTAATGCACTTCTGTGTGTACATGTTCATTGCTACAGGCATGCTAGGTGTTTGACTCGCTCTCATAAAAATTCTGATGTGACCGGAGATGCCCTCCAGTTTTCTGCTTGGTTTTCATCTCAAAAAAACTCAGATCTACTCTAGTTCCCTAGTGTGGATGGCTCAGATATTCTAGAGATGTTTTAGATGGTAATAGGCAATTCTGTTTACATATCCAAATCAATCTAATGGTGAGAGGAATGTATCTTAGTGAATGAAGTTCTAGCCAATTAGCCAATTCACTCAATAAAGTCTTGAGAGTAATTCAACTTACTGTCTATAGAAGACACTTTGTGACTGTTCAGATTATTTATAGGTTTTTTTTTTTTTTTTTTTTTTTTTTTTTTTTGTACTAGGTCAACTCAAATGCCTAGACTTAGAGGCTTATTTCAGCTGCTTAAACATATGCATCTGGTCCCAACTGTGATGCTAAAAAGTTGTCCATCTGGCTTTCAGATGCTGCTTAGAAAGGACGTAGATTTCTTGTAAGCTGTAAATGTCACATCTGCCAATACTGGACAGATGTTTCCTTCCAACCCTGGAGCTTCTCAAATTGCACTAGATGCCAAATGAACTTGCCATGAACTTGTGATGTCCACTGGATAGATATTAGCTTAGAGTTGGAGCTTAGAGTCAAATTGATTGGGTGAACATCTATGTGTATACATATACATTTAAATATCTGAATTTCATAGTGTCCCTTTCTCTCAGCAGAGAACTCCTCTAAGCCACACAAAATATTCACTCATATTTTGCAACCTCGGAATATATTATTCAGAGATTCATTAACCATTTACCATTCCAGCTGACATTTTCAGAAAAAAAAAACAAAAATGGTACCAGAAACATTTTGCCCAGTGTAAAAGATCTGTTATTGAATAATGATGATCTTATTCCTTTTCCTGATTACCTATACAAATATATATTTTTAAGGAAATAACATAAGACATTTTTATCCCATTAAACTCAGACTGTAATGCCAGGTGTAATTACCCAATTCTTTTTGCACAATGAAAATTGTGTAAAAGTTTTTCATACATACAAATGCAGAGATGTCCAATTCAAGTGTATATATTATGAGAGAACTAAAACTAAGGGATATTGATTCTTCACACATCCAAAGAGTTTTAAGAAGATAATTTTAGGCTATGATGGCATTGTTTTGATAGAAGATAAGCACTACCTTTGCCTGTACTGAAAACCAGGAACTGGCTCTGAACCAGTAATGTTTTAATGAAGTAATGAATCCAAGATAAAACCTGTTTCTCAGGGTGGGTAAGTTATATCATGCTCAGACACTAATCAGTCTAATCTCCAGCTGAACCTTGACTAGTTGGTTCATAAATTCATAGAATCATAGAATCCTTAAGGTTGGAAGAGAGCTGCACACGCTGGGTCACCTAGAGCATGTGGCACAGGGTGGCGTATAGGCGGGTTGGGAATCATAGAATCATAGAATCATAGAATGCTTAGGGTTGGAAGGGACCTCTAGAGATCATCTAGTCCAACCCCCCTGCATACGCAGGGACACCTAGAGCACGTGGCACAGTACTGCATCCAAGCGGGTTTTGAAGATCTCCAGAGAAGGAGACTCCACAACCTCTCTGGGCAGCCTGTTCCAGTGCTCTGTCACCCTCACTGTTAAGAAATTTTTCCTTAAGTTCCTATGGAATTTTTGATGTTTCAGTTTCCGGCCATTTCCTCTAGTCCTATCAGTGGCCACCACTGAAAAGAGAAGATCGCCAGAGAAGGAGATTCCACAATCTCTCTGGGTAGCCTGTTCCAGGACGCTCTCTGACCCTCACAGGAAAGAAGTTCTTCCTCACATGGAGGTGGAACTGCCTGTGTTTCAACTTACACCTATTACCCCTTGTTCTGTCACTGGCCACCACCAAGAAGAGCCTGGCCCCATCGTCCCTACATTCACCCCTCAGGTGCTTGAACATGTTGATCAAATCGCCTCTCAGTCTTCTCTTCTCCAGACTAAACAAGCCCAGCTCGCTTAGTCTTTCCTCATAAGATAGATGCTCCAGTCCCTTAATCATCTTCATGGCCTTACGCTGGACCGTCTCTAGAAGCTCCATGTCCCTCTTGTCCCTGGGGAGGGCAGAACTGCACACAATACTCCAGGTACAGCCTCACCAGAGCTGAGTCGAGGGACAGGATCACCTCCTTCAACCTGCTGGCAATGCTCCTGTTCCGGATGGGTTCAGGATTTGGCACTAATCAGCCAGAATGAGGTGACTACATCAAGCATTTATTCAGGTGAAAGCACATAAAATAAGTCAAGTATGGATAGCTACTCACAAGGTGATACCTGCCGATCTGGACCCAAAGATCCTCTCGAGCTGGCAGACCAGAGAGAGAGAGTTGCTGACTGGCTCCCACAGAGACAGCGTAGGCCTCAGAGTCAGGAGTTTCTTCTCCCCCCGCTCTCTCCACACTGTCCACTTTTATGCCCCGTGCATCCTGGCACGTGGGGTCAGCACGACCCAGGAGGCAGCCCAGGGGACGGACAAATGCCACCTCTAGTTGCGCAACTCTCCCCCCAGGGTGCGCAGGCGCGCGTAGCAGTTGGGGGTCCCAGCCCTCAATTCGACGGTCCTGCCTTCCTCCTCTTCTTCCTCATTTCTGGGTGTTTGACCTCCAAAGCTAGTTTGGAGGACATCTGCGGTTAAGCTGACTACAAGCCCGGCCGAGCGGCCAGCTTCAACAGGTTTCCGGGGGGGCTGCCTGTGAACCGGGCTGAGCAGCTGCATCCCTGCTCCTTATCGCTCAGCCTAGGCAGGCAAACATCTTCTTTCCCAAGGTCTGACCTCTTCTTCTCACAGGAGATTTTTATGACTCTACAGATCACAGAAATTTCCATCTCCAATACAGTTCCTCCTGATGCAGGCCAGGATTCCATTGGACCTCTTGGCCATGAGGGCACATTGCTGACTCATGGTTAATCTGTTGTCAGCCAGGACTCCTAAATCACTCTGCGAAGCTGCTTTCCAGTAGGTCAACCCCTGATCTGTACTGGTGCCTAGGGTTATTCCTCCCCAGGCGCAGGACCCTGCACTTGTCCTTGTTGAACCTCATGAGGTTCCTCTCTGCCCAACTCTCCATCCTGTCTAGGTCTCTCTGAATGGCAGCACAGCCCTTGGGGTTGTTGGCCACTCCACCCAGTTTGGCATCATCTGCAAACTTGCTGAGGGTGCACTTTGTGTCCTCCTCCAAGTCATCGATGAACAAGTTGAAGAGCACTGGGCCCAGTACTGACCCTTGTGTACCGGGCCCAGTACTGGCCACAGGCCACCAACTAGACACGGCCCCATTTATCACCACCCTCTGGGCTCTGTCATCCAGCCAGTCCTCAATCCACTTTACTGTCTGCTCGTTCAGTCCACACTTCTGGAGCTTTCCTATGAGGATGTTATGGGAGACTGTGTTAAAAGCCTTGCTGAAACCAAGGTAGACAACATCCACAGCTCTCTCATCATCCACATCATCCATCCAGCCAATGACCTATCAAGCCAGCCGTACAAGGCTATCAATCAGGTTCATCAGACAGGATTTTCCCTTGGTGAAACCATGCTGACTACTCCTGATCACCTTCTTTTCCTTCACATGCCTAGAGATGGTCTCTAGGATGAGCTGCTTCATCATCTTTCTAGGGGTGGAGGTGAGGCTGACTGGCCTGTAAAGGCTGATCCCATCCTCTTCACTCCCTCCCTCGAGGTATTTATACACAGTGATCAGCTTCCTTCTCGGTCTTCTGTTCTTCAGGTTGGACAGGCCCAGGTCCCTCATCCTCTCCGCATACGGCAGATGTTCCAGGCCCCGATCATCCTTGTAGCCCTGCGCTGGACTCTCTTCAGAAGCTCCACATCCCTCTTGGAGTCCAGAACTGGACACAATACTCCAGATGTGGCCTCACCAGGCCTGAGTAGAGGGGCAGGATCACCTCTCTCGACCTGCTGGAGACGCTCTTCTTAATGCACCCCAGGATCTCATTGGCCTTCCTGGCCACGAGGGCACACTGCTGCCTCATGGTCAGCTTGCCATCCACTGTGGCACCCAGGTCCTTCTCTGCAGAGCTGCTCTCTGGAAAGTCAGTCCCCAGCCTGTCCTGGTGTCTGGGGTTATTCCTCCCCAGGTGCAGAACCTTGCACTTGGCCTTGTTGAATTTCATAAGGTTTCTCACCTGCCAGTTGTCAAAGTGTTCAAAGAATGACAGCTTGCTTCTGCTGTAATGAAGAAGCCCTAGAGTTGGAAATGTAAATCACTAATGATGAATTAATAATAACTTTAAAAAAAAAAAAGGGATTTTGAGAACTGGGTAGGACAAGTTTTATGGGCTAACTTGAACGTGTACAGAGTTGTGTAACAACCTATTGCAGCTTCCCGCCGTAGGAGAGCCTTCTTTATATTGTATCTAAGTCAAGTAATTATACAGGCACTCAACTGGACATACAGAACCGATCACTCTGGTATCCTGTATAGCAAAATATGTAAGCTTACTTATTATAATTAAAGGAAAATACATATTCTCTTGGTTCTGTTTGGCTGATAAAGGCTACCCCACTCCAGAGGCTTGATTATAAATCGGATGCCACACTTGTACTTATTATACAGATGCACCCTTAGATTTGACAGTATGGGATAACTTGAAAAACTATCAAGATAGTGTTATGCTGAAAGTCAATGAACAAAACCACATCTATAGGTGAATGATAGCATATAATATTATTTTTTCTTCTATTCTAGTAGGAGTGGTATTGTTATTCTTCAGCAAATGGAAATGTATAAGAGGTGCTGAAGCACGGTAATCAAATAGTATACTGAACACAAGCTGTTTGAAATAAATAATGAAAATATGAAAAATGAAAAATGAAAATATGAAAATTACTGGTCTGTATACATCCCACTACACAGAAAGAAAATGCTTCTTTTTTAATAGTACGCTTTGGGTTGTTGAAAGTAAAGAAATCCACAAGAAAGTGAGATTGGCATAGGAAATTCTGCTTAGCTTTGCAACAAAAGCTATTAATAAAAATGAGTTGCCTCTAGTGCTGCTTCACTGCATGGGTAAAGGTCTCTAATCTAATGACAAGCCATATACTAGCAAAGTTAGCCTGGAGGCTGAACATGGCAAGACCACTGTATGCTAAATTTCTTTTTACTCAGTCCATTTATAAGATAAATCCATGCAACAGATCATGCCACATGGTATCACAGCTGTTTCCCACTTTCTTTAAAGTGTCTTCCTTCTCCCTTTCTCTTTTTTTTAACATTTGGTTATCAGAAGTTGTAACATATAATTTTTAACTGCTTAAGATAGGCATTGTAATTTGAATCTGCTACACTGAAATATACAACAGCTTAAATATTGCTTTAAAAACAAAGATCTGCTTTAAAGTCTGGAAAAAAAAATCTGTGCTGTTTATCTGTGCTGTTTATCTGTGCTGTTTATCTGTGCTGAGGCAAAGTCTCCTAATATATAAATATGTAACATATAAGTAGATAACTATACATTATATGCATTATATTATATTATTATATATAATAATAATAAATAATCTATAATAATAAATATTATATGATAATATATGTAATATATTATTATTTGTTATATGATATGTAGTATATAATTTATATATAACTATATAAATATATAATTCTAATTCATAAATTCAAAGATCTTTCTTGGTCCATTGTTAATTCTATAAGATGTTGCCAATTAATAAGCAATATATAGAAATAGTAATATAGAAATAAATGATATATAAATGACAATAGATACCTTGAAATCTAATAAAGGATTATTTTTAGTAAAGAATGTGTGAAAAATGGCTCTTGAGCTCAGATGTTTCTGTTCTCTTGTCTTGTCAACAGAGAAGCCAAAACTTCTGTGCTTACAAAAAGTGTTTTGTATTGGTGAATGGGAAGTGCAGATCAAATAGTAAGATACCACCAACAAATCCACACATGGACCTATCATGAAGGGCTACAAAAGGGGAATGTGTGAACATGTTCATTTGATTAGAAATAAATGCATGTTATAAAAAATGTGGGAGAGATGCTAAGAGCATTAATAACAAGTTTAATGTAATGAGCTTTCTATTGACAACAGCCTGAGACTGAAGATAATGTCTTTTCAGATAATTCATTTATTATTTGTTTTAAATGGCCCAGTATATAATGTGTTTGCATTTGAGTCATCTATAGGCATACAGAGTTGGGAAAACTTCTTTCACTGGAGAAATTAGTTACAATTTTTGGAGATGAAAAATACTGGCAAAGATCGGTTCTTCCCAGTGTACTAACTTGGGGAAGTGGATGCCTGTATTTTGTTCTTTTCCTTTAAATCCTTAAGAGAAGTAAGTGTAGCATGATGCTAGAATGTGTATTTTGTTCTTTTCCTTTAAATCTTTAAGAGAAGTAAGTGTAGCATGATGCTAGAATGTGTCCGGGGTCTTCATAGTCTTCATTCTGATAAGGAGTATATAGTATTACCACAGCGAAAATAATAATAATAAATAATGCAGTCTTATCACATATTTCTTTAAGAGACATCAAAATATCAGTGGAAAAATACTGTCTCTGGCTACAAGCCATTGGTTTTACTCAAAACTCGAAAAGAGGTAATGCTTCTGAATTGCTCAAAAGTTTGCAAGTGTGTGTTCTGTAGAGTTGGGAAAAACAAGCCAGGTGCACCATTTTCTGCAGCAATTCAAGTAAGAGCAAATTAAAACATTCAGTAACATTTATCTTAAAGGAAAAATGAAGCAGCCTCATGTGTATCAAGAACATTTTATCAAGAAAAACATAAGCAGTTGCAAACTCTAATGCTGCCACAAGGATTCACACAGGCATGTGCAAAGTTTATACCTTTACTGTGTGAACATGTACAAAGGAAAAAAAAAGTCTTCCCTCAAAATCTGTTTCTTTGTTTCATGTAAAGTGAAGGCAAATAGTCACATTGCTGAAATTTTCACATTCTTTGGAAATGAAGTGCCTTTTCTAGAAGAAAATTACAAGTACAGATGTAAATTCATGCAAGGATTTGTATAGGCCTCTAATTTCAGGCATGTAATTAGTCTTCATGAGTCAATATGCCTGTATGCATGCAGGAAATTACTCACTATATTTAAACATCATGCTGAATTGGGGTCATATAACAGCAATCTTCTGGAACCCACGTTTTGTCAGATCTTAGCTAGGAACACTCTAAGAGTTGGTATTGCTGCTGCAGCTGACAGAGACAACTTAGAAACTGAAAAATCATTAATGAAAGTTGAACATTTTTTAAAATAAAATTGAACAAAATCCCTAAGGCAGATAACTGTGGAAACTTTCATGAAACAAGGAGAGCTGAAGACATGATTCTGTTTCATCACTAAGGACAGCAGTAAAACTATAAACCTTATACTGGTATGGCATAGCATAATATATTAAAAAGAATTCTAATGTCTTTTTCTCTTTCATCTTTTTTCATGTTTTCAAAGATAAGCACTGTATGAGATTAATATTAGAATGACAGGGACACTGAACTGGAAATTCATTGGGGGTTTAAAATATCAAGTTTCAGGCTTTACTGAAGGGATGGAAAAAATAGGAAACATGGCATATTCAGTGCAGTAGAGAAGTGAGCTGCTGATTCAATGCCATTTAGATTGAAATAATAGGAAATATTAAATAGAAATTAAGAGTAAAGAAGGCCTACTACAAGGCTTTTGTGGTGGGTAGTAATTCTAGGAATCTGTGCATCCTTAGAAAGTTTAGAACAGTAATAACAATTATTTTATAAGCAATGGAGTCTTGTAGAGAAATAGGAAAATTAAGTAATCTTTTTTAAGTATGTTTGTATTTTTCCACAAATAATACTAGTTTGGTTTTCTGCAAAGTTTCTTGAAAGCTTTTCATGGAGAGAGTATATTTTAGAAGTAGTCAAAGCAAAAACACAAGAATACTGGAAAACAATGTTACCTTAACATATACTGCTGCTCCTGAAATTGGCTGTATGAAAAGCATAAGGATGAAATAATCTGAGTTGTGCTCTGCTGTTTGTAAATAGTGATTATTTTTCATGGTATATGATGTTATAAAAACATAATCTTGGTTAATTACTGTTCAGAAAACTGGTTGAGTTTTTCCTTAAAAAATATTGTGTCTACCGTGTCAGAGTGAAGGTATAGCAAAGCACAGTGAGAACCAAGGGTAAAGTTGCCACCACCCATCAGAAAACAACCTGCAGGTAGCTCGTCTTTTCCTGCAAACACTTCACCTGCTTGTCTATTTTTAAATAATTTATGGCATTCCATCTATCCTTACTCTATTCACAGTACATATATGTATACGAATATGCACCTGTGTATTAAAGACTGTTGTTCCTGAGGCCCTTTAGTACCATACTCTTCTAACTGAAGTATTGCAGGTTCTCAGGTAGGAACTATCTAAGAGCCCTATTGCTGCTGCAGTTGGGAGCAGGAGACAAGGGAACAGGAAAACAAAAAAAATGACTAATACAAGCTGAGCAAGTGTGTATTTTGTGAATATAGTCTGAGTGTATACGCACATGTATATAAATATATGCACACTTATATACATGCTTACAAAATGCGGTAGAGTCTGATGAGATTGTGTCTGGGAAATATAATACTGACGGGAACACACTTTTCACTAAATTTTCACATTTCCACTCCAACTATTGAAGTGCCATTAGTGCAACTAGCTAAATTATTCACCGAAAACAATTTTGTAGCCAAACTTAATCTTTTTTTCCCTGTTTATAAAGAATATGCAAACCTATCCTTTCTTTATGACTGATGAATTCATTATTTAATAATTTCTCAGAAATATTCTAGCTCTGTATTCATTGCAAACTATTTACATTACCTACTCAGTGAGTGTGGTATGTCTCACAAATCAAATTTTAAGTTTTTTTCTCAATTGCTGGATAACTGGAACTTTTGAAAACTAGAGAATGATGAATGGCAAATAGCAAAGGGAAACAAAATATATCTAGATTGAACTTTCAATATACCTTTATAATACTTTCAGGATTGTGAATATTTTCAGGAATATTTAAGTACTGTGGTCATAAAGGACAAGTAATATGACCTAGCATATGACAGCAGATTTTTTTTTCAGTTTAATATTAGTAGATTATTTCTTTCTGTGTTTGACCAAATCCAATCTACATAAAGAACTTGAATATCCAAACCCTCAGGAAAAAGCTATTAAAATTATAGTGACTGTATCATCTAAGCAAACTTTATCATGATAATCTAAGACTACTTTCTGTGCTGCAGATACTTACCATGTTTTAATGTTTCACTATTCATAACTCAAAATTTACAGCACAAGAAGATCCAGTCCTCATTGGAAAAAAATTGATGAAAATATAATTTTTGAATTCTTGCTCATAATTTGTTTGTTTGTTTGTTTTTCTCTTTTCTTTTTATTGCAAATTGCAGGACCAAAGAATATAAAACCTCACAGCTATTCTTGAACTGCTGGAACCAAAAATATCACTGCTTCTAAAGATGATATGAAATAACAAAGAAGTGTATATTTGTACAATTCAGTTCAAAGATTCAGCCTACACATTTCAAGCTCTCCGTGCAATAGTCCCTACCAACTTCATAGATCACCTCTCTTTCCAGTCAGCCGTAGTCGCTGGCATAAGCACAGAGATCAGGCAGTACTTAGAAGTTCATGAGGCAGCAGTGTGCCCTCATGGCCAAGAAGGCCAATGGGATCCTGGGGTGCATTAAGAAGAGCGTCTCCAGCAGGTCCAGGGAGGTGATCCTGCCCCTCTACTCAGCCCTGGTGAGGCCACATCTGGAGTATTGTGTGCAGTTCTGGGCCCCACAGTACAAGACGGATGTGGAGCTGCTGGAGAGAGTCCAGCGCAGGGCTACGAGGATGATCAGGGGCCTGGATCATCTGCCCTATGAGGAGAGGCTGAGGGAGCTGGGCCTGTTCAGCCTGGAGAAGAGAAGGCTGAGAGGGGATCTAATCAGTGTCTATAAGTACCTCAAGGGAAGTAGTGAGGAGGATGGTGCTGGTCTCTTTTCAGTGGTGGCCACTGATAGGACTAGAGGTAATGGCCACAAACTGAAGCATCAAAAGTTCCACAGGAACTTAAGGAAAAATTTCGTGACAGTGAGAATGACAGAGTGCTGGAACAGGCTGCCCAGAGAGGTTGTGGAGTCTCCTTCTCTGGAGATCTTCAAAACCCGCTTGGATGCAGTCCTGTGCCACGTGCTCTAGGTGACCCTGCGTGTGCAGGGGGGTTGGATTAGATAACCTCTAGAGGTGCCTTCCAACGTTAAGCATTCTATGATTCTATGAACTTCGAGGTAGAACTTTCACTGAGGACAGAAGCTGATGCTCACTGATGCAGGAGATATGAATTGCATGGATTTCAACACTTCCTATAAAACTAACTTTTATATATTTTACATATTTTTCCTTAGTAATTTCCAGTTTGCAGCAATAGGACTGTGATTCCTTCAGGGAGGGGAACAAAAAGAGAAACACCATTATAGATATTACTCTATTTACATAGTTGGGAAGCACTTAAATGCTGTAAGGATGCAGTTTCATGAATAATTACACAGATAGTTATTTATACCTTTATGTATGGGATAGAGATTTTTTTTTAATAGTTGTGATTTTTTTTTCCCTTTAGAAAAAAGCACTACCACCATCTCTTCTGAGTCTGGCAATTTGAAGGGATGTTCTTCAAATCTTGAATCCACATTAGCAGAGCATTTGGCCTCAGAAAAAAAAAATTATTAATGGAAAGCTGTCAAGACACAAACCATCTGCTAAGTACACAGAAAAATGGTCACAAAAATGCTAAAAAGAGAATCATGGACAAAAAAAAGTGCATTAAACATTGAATTCTGAGTGCTTTTCTGTTAATAGTAAAATGTCCTTAAAATCTATTTACAGGAGATTGAAGATAAAAAAGAAAATTGGTCCACTGAAATTACAGCTGAGCGAGGATATAAGGGATAAAAGAGTGAGAAAAATGAGGATTGAGCATAAACAAAAACAGGGATCATATTTCTTGATATAACCAAGAACAGAGGTAGTGTTATCTAAGCCACTCTGTAATAATTACAGAGTCGATCATAATAGAAATTGTGTCAGATCTAAAATACATGACTTTGCACTTGATAGCTTATTAGTTTTCTTTCTATATTTGCATTATACTTGTACATATATTTTGTCCTTTATCTGTCACTATCCTTGAAAGGCTTCATTAATTTAAAATTCATGAAGATTTCCACCTTAAAAGATATTTCATTGAAATTAAGAAAAGAAATAAAAATAGTCATGCTTAATAACATGCATAATCATGCTTAGTAACATCAGTATTTAAAGTTTTTCTACCAGAATCAAAGTGGAATTACACATATGTAAAAGTTCAATGTAATGCAGTGGAATCTTGGATTCTTTTGAAGAGACCTTTGTTGAATGAGATCTGCACCTCATTTTATGTATAATGCTACTCTTATTCTTTTGGTAGATATTAGAAACATGGTTTTGTTACAAACATACAGAATTAATAGTCAAAATTGAGCAGGAAATGATGTTTTCCTACTAAATGTGTAGGTGAGGAAAAGGCGTTTAAATGATCTTTAAAAGATCCATATATTTGGATATTGGAAATATTCACTGTATAAATCTCTGTTTATCTTTTCTGTAAACAAATATAGAAAAAAATGTTCTGTTTCCAGTAGGTTTTACACCTGTAAAATAAGAATTCCTTCACGGAATCATTCAAAATGTATATAACTATACAGCTGAAATCAAAACAAAAGCCTACAGTTACCAACTGCAGTTGCAAATTAAAATAAAGATAAACCATAGAGGGCAATGTATTACTATAGGATATATATAAACTATACAGAAACTTACACGAAAAAATAATTTGTTTCATGCTCAAAGAGCCATAGAGACTTTATTAAAAAAGATATACCTAACATGAAAAGTTATACAAGTTTCCAAGAGAAAAAAAAAAAAAGACAGAAAAAAACTGAATAATGATGAAAGCTTTTGAAGTTCAGGTATAATGAGCACTTAAAATTTTGGATACTTTTCCAGCTTATTTGAATTCTTAAAGTATGAGACCTGTCAAAACAGACAGTAGATTTTTTATGACTTTTTTTTTTTTTTAAGAATGGTCTTAAGAAACTAGAAATAATAATATTTTGGAGTTTGGTTTGATTTTTGAGTATGTTTACAGAACTCTAAGAATAAATCAGACTTTTATAAAGATGAGTTAGATTTACATTTGAATACTGGTGCATCCAATGAACTTAGAATAGCCTAGGCAACACTATAGCTTGCCAGGAGTGCCCACCTTGTAATATTTGCAACAGGCCTATGACTGAACAATGGGAGTGGAATAAAAATATTTGCTCCAAACTACCATGAATCTTTCCATGTGTGTTTTATTATAGCTAGAAAATTAAAACTGAAGAGCTCTGTCATGTCAGGTATGAATATATGGTGAAAACATTAGGTAAATATTGACTTTTAAAAGTTACATATTTTATTTATATGAGGAAGAGATCCTCAGCAAATGAAATATGACTTTCATTTTCTGGTCTTTTATTCAAGGCAGAATTAGTGAAAGAGTGTACAAAAGGAGATTAAGTTCCCTTATCAGACAGGGTCAACCCTTGTTAGAAATTACGCACTAGATTTAGATGCAAAAGATTCTAGGGGTTCTTTTCTGTTAATATAAATATAGAGACTTACTAGTTAAATATATATATATATATATATATATTCTTTTGCATTAATATTTCCAGTGACTCCAAATAATAAGGTCTACTTATAATTTTCATCTACTAAAGAAATAGGGTGTATTTCAGGAAATGCCTCATTTTACAATTTGACTGAAATCTTCTATGGAACTGTCTTTTATGATCTTGAACTTTTTTTGATAAAATTTGCTGATGACTTTCACCAATCAAAACATTTTAACAGAAACTGGAACTTTGGAAATTAAATGCAGTGGAACTACCTGGAAATCAATTTTCTAGATTTTAATCTTGAGTCTTTTCCCACAGCTCTCAAGATAGGAATCCAATCTAAAATTGTAGTCCAAATTGTATTGAAAAGGTAATAGGTATACTATCATGGCTCTGTCTTTGGAAACTTTTTTGATTATAAGAATTCCAGTTTAATGTTAATCATATCTTCCTGCAATTTAGTGTAAATTCATTACAGTGTTTACTGCGGTGCTGGATAAATCATTTTTTGTTATCACCTATGAAGGCAAAAGTTAAACAAGACTAATAATAAAAACAGGCTTATTCATATTTATGAAATTCTAAGTGATTTAGATTCTATGAATGATTTCAGGATCCATAGCGAACACATTAAAATATTTTAATTCTGAAACCAATGCCAAAGAAAGATACTAATTTAATTTAAGGTAAGAGATGAACTGTCCTTGATAAGACACTAAAATAACTTTCATGGTATTATTTTTCACAGATAACATACTGCATAAACTGGAACAGATTTTTGTCTAAAATGATTAAACCAGTTTATTTTATATCTTATCATGGACCTTAATGAAATTATTAATAATATTAATTTTTACTTTTGCAATAACATTTATTCTGCATAGAAAAAGTCTACAAATGTTTATTTCTATTTCTATTTATTTGAAGAAATATAAATTTAAAGAAGGAAGAAGTGACAAAATGAGTTTAAAGCAAAGCTAATGTGCCGTCTCTAGAAGCTCTGTCTTTCTTTAATAACCATATGTTTTAGTATATCTGCTGAGAATAAATCACAGAGCTGCTCAGTTCTGGACGGTAATCTTTCCTGACAGTAGAACATTAATACTTTCATAGAAATAAAGGAGGAATTTTATTTTTAACTTTCAAAACCAAATACTATGTTACACTCTCTACATGATATTCTGATCCTGAAGAAGCAAGGAAGTGCTGTTTGTAGTTCAATTCAAATAATTTTGTACTATTTTCATAGAAGATAATGCCTATGAATATGCAGTCCACATTTAACATCAAGAATGACAATAGTGTAAAGAGGAGGAAAATGGGTAAAAATGTATAAATGGACTCTATTCAGTGAGAATTGTGTTGTGTAAATTTTAAGACTGTTCAGTGTCCATTTTCATTTGAAATTAGGCACTTTGACATCAGTGAGATTATGAAGGTAAAGGCTAATAAAGAGGTGCCTGCAGAAAGATATCTATGTGTATATATTATGACAGTATATAAGATTTTTTACACCACCTTTTTAAAGAAAAGAGAATTAACCACTATTGGAAAATGTGATGAATACATCAAAATTAAAATCACTGTTACTGTGGGGATTTAATTTTTTTTTTGTTATTGCTGTTTTTTTTTTCTGAAGATAAGATTAAAAACTCTCTGTAATTACCAAATCTTAGCTGTTATTTTATTTTAATTGTTTTTTTCAGAATACATTGAAAGATGAACATTTTCTTCTATTTCAATGCTGCTAATGAGCAGAAATTTTCAAAGTCTCACCCTGCACAGACAACAACCAAAGACAAACTGAATAGTTATAACTTATTTCTCATCATATTCTGCAATGTTTGTGCCTGCAATGAATTTATGACTAAATAGAGATTATTTAGAAGGATCTTCTTCCAGACAAATTATGCAACATTTGAGCATTTAAAATCAATGTGCGTGAGGAACAGTTTTGGAGTCTGTGGAGTGTGATCTCATCTATATTCCCTTTTCTGATCTGTGGGTATCCCTTCACCTCCACGAACTTGCTTTCAAGATCTCAGAGCTCTCCTGCAGCCTCTCTCCTCACTTGCAGCCTTGAAATTAATTAAGAGATATTTTTATGAGGACTTTTAGAAGCATAACTATTTATATTTTAGCAAGTAGGTATACAATGCAAACCTTATGTGATATCTGGACAAATATCATTTTGCCCGCTTCTTATGTGTTGGAGGTTGGAGGTCTCCAAGTGTGCCTGGGTTGATACTGAATGGACCCAGAGGAATTAAAAACTCTGGTAACAGCAAAAGACTTCCCAGTGATTAGGATTATTCTACCACCTTCAGCACTGAGTGAGATCATGAATCAAAGCAGACCAGGTAAAAAAAAGACTGTTTTTAAATGAAAATAGAAAATGAAATAGAGAATGTAAATGAGAAGGAGATATGACAGTCTACCCTAATATATACAGTGAGATATGTCTGAAAGACATTTTCTCCAAGTTTGGCTTGGACAAAATGATCAAGAGAACAATATATGCTTCTCTGGGAAAGTGTTACCTGCCCTACTGCAATTCACTTTGTGTTATCTTGTTTTAGTTAGAAAGGCAAAGTCTTCGTTAAAGACACTTTGGAGAAAAGTGTAGATTCAGGGAGCATGATCAATAAATGACCAGTCTCAAATGAGAGGAGTTAGAAGATCACTCTTCAAAGAAACCTATCTTCGATGGTTTGCTCAGAGGTATTAAAATAAGGCAAAGATCCTTAGCAAAAGATTTCAACAGTCTGTTGCTAGTAATCTCCAATTATATACTAATCCTCAACTAGTATATAATTGAGTATATAATCTGGTGAATGTACACCACAAAGGACTATGCTGAGAAACTTTCTGTATAAGGCAAAAGTAGAATATGGATACAACAGATGCTCAGGACTTTCTACTTTCTCATAGAGAGATATTAAAAATCAATGCACTTCCTAATTACCAGTTTAGCCAATGCTAACAGAACAGCTGGTTATGACTTGCAAAAAATGTGAAGTTGGTAACAAAAGGAACCAAATGTACAGATACGCTGCTTAAATTCACTATACCACTTAACATTTTTGTGTCCTTCAACTATCTATAGAATCTAAGTAAAATTAAAGAACAGGGTAGATGATAGAAATTACTTGTGAGCTTCTCTTACTGCAAAATTTTAAATATTTCATAACTCAATAGAATTACCTCCATCTGAGAGAGGGAACTTTCTCTGTGTCATACTAGTATGGTATAAGGAGCATGTAAGGGAGACAAAGGAAGAGCAGTTGACTGACAATAAAAATATCAGCTGGGATAGGCAGTATATACAACAGCCAGTAGTGCTTTAAGGCTACTAGCCATTAACTTATACTGCCTGTATGTGAAGAGGTGCTGCTTCAGATCTTACCATCCTCAGGAAAATTTAGGATGTGATAGATCTTACACATAAGAAAGTATTTCCCCACTTTTCTGATAAAACTTCTAGAGCAATGAATATTGATTAGCAATGTAAGTGTCTTCTCTGGAAAGCAGCTGGATCAGGAGCTTAGTTGGTCTTGCTATTGCTTGATATTGCTATTGCTTTTATGGGACAGAAAAACAAATTTACTATGATTAATCTTTACAGAATTTCAGTCCTATCCCCTCCTCCACTAGGACAAGCCAGATCATCAAGCATGTAGTGAACTGTACAGTATTAATGACAAACTATATAGGAGCGCCATTTAAAAGAAATGAAGAATGCCTGGTGAAAAAGCTATAGTTAAAGGCACAGCAGAGGATGCTCATCTGGTCACAAGGAGTGACCTACCCCATACTGGTGTGGTGGCTGCCACTGTTGCCTCTGCCATCAGCTCCAGTAACTGCTATGCAGTTAGGAGAGACGTTGGGGAAATGGGAGAAGGAAGGTGTCCATAAGCTGACAGCTCTTTTCATTGTCTACTTCCTTCTCAACATTTCTTCCTCTTACTGCCGCAAAGTAATTCATAAAGAAAATGCAAGGGGACATTTATGTTTGACTGAGGTGTCAAGTCCACTGTGTCCAATGTGACATGTGCAAAGATGTAGCTTGAAGAAAAGATACCTTCCATATTAGATTAATATGCCACAGTAAAAAAATCAGCAATAATTAACAAATTGTCAAACAATGAAACAGCATCTTATCTCGCAAAGGACAATTATCCCTTAACCAATCTTACTTCAAAGAGAGAGGAAATTACCCAGTGTAAATAAATAACCCCTTTAGATAGAAGAAGCATAAATGTGCTATAAATGCACACACCTCACATAGAAAATCCAAGCCAGCCTGCATTCCATGGTGATACAGCAGTCAATAGATGTATGCTGGAGAAATAGACCGCTTGGCTATAGAGGAACAAAAGTTGTCATGCAGTGCCATGGGAAAGCCAGCTGAGAGGTAGATAACCTAGCTAACTTAGTAGTAGGTAACCAAGTGAACACGAACTGCCTGTATGATGCCAGAGCTCAGAGTACTAATACAACCCTTAGCTAAGTAAACAGGAGAATATAAGAAAGAAACAGGTGGTGCTACCTTTTTCAATGACATCAGTGAAGCCATGACTGCACCCTGTACTGGGATCTAAAGCTGGAAGTTAAAACTCAATATGTTTTTGAAAATTATAAAAAGGGTTGAAAGTAACTAGATGAAGGAATATGAAAAAAAAAATTGTGGAGAGAGAGATGCCTCAGATACTCCATTCAAAAGCTAATATGTGACTTTACTATGGACTGAACATTTTCATTTAGGAAAAGATCCCACTGATAATAAATTGTCAGGTCTATAGAGCAATTAGGCAGAGATCAAAATGATTAGGCAGGAATCTAAAAATTATGACTGTTAAGGGAATAAGTCAGGATAGACTATAAATATTGGACAAGCTCTCCCTGTGTGATATCTCCTATTGCGTCTTCCAGAGACCAAATAGTGCTCTAGAAGGACAGCTGCTGTGAGCCAGTAGGACATTGCCTGCACTTACGGGGTTTTGGGGAAAAAAAAAAAAAAAAAAAAAAAAAAAAAAAAAAAAAAGCTTTTCACAAGAGATATTTGTTGGATTAGTTAGAAAAATGAGGCATATTTTATCATACTGATGATAATAAAAACATCCTGTCCTATATGGGAGATTTTATAGAGACTTCTTATATTGTGACTACAAGTCATGAATCCATCTGTGAAACTGTAACCCAGCACTCGAGGTAAAATGGCTTAAAAAAAATCAAGTTTAACTATGGTAAGAATTCATGTGTTTTCTTTTAGACTTCGGCAGATGAAATAAAGTTACCATTACTTACTTTGCCCGATATTAAAAAGTAGAGCTATAGTATAACTATTTCTAACTTGATTAGATCTAGATGTTTCCTGGTAAAGCACCGATGAAACAAGCATCATATTGCTTGGATAATACTCCATTCTTGTGCTGGAAAAATATTTTTTCTCCTACCTAGTTTAATACAAAATGCTAAAGAATAGAACTTCAGTTTTCTTAAACAAAATATTTTCTTTTCAAAGATATTTTCATTCAGCTCTATAATGCTCTCATGTCACACATCTTTACCCATGAAATGTCCTCAGTGATAGATGCTCTAGCTGTTAAGTGCTGCAGTAAATCTGGGAAAGTACTGCTTTGTTTTCTTGTTGTTCTGACAGCACTTTTCAGATTTGTAATATATTTTCTTAAATTTGTGGCTTTAGTTCATATCTACCAATTACATCATTGAGCTAAATCACACAAATCCCTGATGAACAAGGACTCTCCCCTCTTCTAGCTCTGGGTGTTTTTACTGCTAATGCTGCAAGTAGTTATGGAGAGCAGTTATCTTCAATTAGTCAAAGCCAAAAGGAAATAAAGTTCACTGTGCAGGGACTTCAAAGATCTACAGCTGTAGCAGTGAGATCCATTAATCTACATGATGTTTAAATACCATGCAAGCAAGGATTACAAAAGTTAATCTTGTTGACATAAATCTTTAATATTCAAAGCACACTTCCAGAATGCTTTGCCATTTGATTAGTGTTTGTTATAAGTAAAGAGAATTTGTTAAGTGGAGCGCATAAACTGGGCCATAATGTCAAGTAGCAGTAGCAATGCCTTACAGGTTGAACAAATTACTGAGTTATCGAATGTATGGTCTATTACGATATTAATGAGTTGGTAGCATTCTGCTAAGGTCAATGAAAAGAGTTAATGTATAAAGAAACAAGCTAATTAGTGGAACTGATGAAATTGTCAATGAAATCAGTGGGTAAGTAATATATTACAGATGCAAAGCATCATTTTGTTTAATAATGTCTTATATTATTTAAGTGGGCATAGTCTGTATTACTCATTGTGTTGTCGTCATTAGCAGATGAGCAGAAATAGTTCATCAAAGTGTGTGTTAAGTAGTGAAATGTAATGCAGATACTAATTATACAAATCAGTGCACATCCAACATAGAAGAAAAACATAATGAAATACTGTTGTGATGGTGACTCAGTACCCAATGAGATGTTAAAAAGCTGAGATTGTACATGCATAGACATCTACCATCTTCAGTAAGAAGTATGTGCAAAAAGTGTGGATTTTCACCATGAAGTAATGGAAGTGTCCTGGCAGATATGAATTTTAATTACACTTCAGCCTAATATGAACTTTTTACCAGCAATGATTTTTAGCCCCTGCTACAATATAAATATTAGTAATACGATTATTACAAATGACAGTAATGTGTGCTAATATGCTAAAGTGCCATCAGTATATGTCTATGGTTGCAGAATAAAAGGAATGCCAAAGCCCAAAAGATGCTTTACTATGCCAGGAATAACAGTCAATACTGCTTAGCCTTCCTACTGTGGTGAAAATCCTTGCCTTGTTCTGTCTTTAGCTAAAGAAATATTTCTGAAGTGCTCCTTTGATAAATGCCTTAGTAAAGTGGACAGTAGTAAGCTTGCCTACATATTACAGTCATGGGCAAGTTAGAAGAGTACATGGCATAAGAGTCTTACTTTTTACATCTTTTGTAAAACTAAATTTACTGTGAGCAAGTTCTTTGGGAACCACAGGAAAAATGAATGGTCTGGGCATGGTCAGGACATGGTCATTTCGATGAATTTGTCTGAATGAATGTTGTTACAATGGATGTTGTTACTGGTTAGCACACTTGATTGGCTATTTCCAGTGAAGACCATTTAGTTCAATTTGTTTAGATTGGATGAGATTCTATCATCTCGACTTTGAAGGAATTCTTGTTTGAAAGAATAAAATAATTTTGTGTATTATAAATTCATAATTTTTTGCATGTATGATTAACTATTTATTTTTAATATATTTTTTCTCTTTTAGTATTAGTCAATGTCCAACAAGCATTCAGTTGGATCTTTTTTTTTTTTCAAATCTCAATCAAAGCTGAAGATCTTAATCATAGAATCATAGAAACATAGAATGCTTAGGGTTGGAAGGGACCTCTAGAGATCATCTAGTCCAACCCCCCTGCACACGCAGGGTCACCTAGAGCACGTGGCACAGGACTGCATCCAAGCGGGTTTTGAAGATCTCCAGAGAAGGAGACTCCACAACCTCTCTGGGCAGCCTGTTCCAGTGCTCTGTCACCCTCACTGGGAAGAAATTTTTCCTTAAGTTCCTGTGGAACTTTTGATGCTTCAGTTTGTGGCCATTACCTCTAGTCCTATCAGTGGCCACCACTGAAAAGAGGCCAGCACCATCCTCCTCACTACTTCCCTTGAGGTACTTATAGACACTGATTAGATCCCCTCTCAGCCTTCTCTTCTCCAGGCTGAACAGGCCCAGCTCCCTCAGCCTCTCCTCGTAGGGCAGATGTTCCAGGCCCCTGATCATCCTTGTAGCCCTGCGCTGGACTCTCTCCAGCAGCTCCACATCCCTCTTATACTGTGGAGTCCAGAACTGGACACAATACTCCAGATGTGGCCTCACTAGGGCTGTGTAGAGGGGCAGGATCACCTCCCTGGACCTGCTGGAGACGCTCGTCTTAACGCACCCGAGGATCCCATTGGCCTTCTTGGCCACAAGAGCACACTGCTGCCTCATGGTCAACTTGTCATCCACCATGACACCCAGGTCTTTTTCCGCAGAGCTGCTCTCCAGAAGGTCAGTCCCCAGCCTGTACTGGTGTCTGGGGTTACTCCTCCCCAAATATTCAATATTCCAAATCAAATATTCTTTCTTAGAATTACATTATACTTTTTGCTTTTTAGTGTGTGCTGTTAATTTACTTTGTATTTGTGTGACAAAATAATTTTAAAGGATAATTAAGCTTTTCCTCAGTAAACATTTCAGTTTAGTTAATGAATGAAGAGACGGTCTGCATACGTACCTCAATATGACTGAAAATCAAAACACGACATGACCCCACAGGCTTATTCACTTTACATCTAGATTTCTATAGTGTTAAACATTAACAATTATATATCAAGCGCATACAAGCTGTGATTGCTCAGTATTACATACAGTCCATCTCACCGTAATAATATATCATTGTCTATGGTCATATCATAGAAAGCGCCATAACATTAATTCTTGTTTCTTTGAATATGTTTTGATTTTCTGAAACACAAAAATGCCTTACTTTTTATTCAGTTAAAAGGTTATACTCATTTATAAGCTGACACTAAAAACATTCCATACATAATGGAGGTTAGACTAGATGACCTCCAAAGCTCCCTTCCAACTTCAATCATTCTATGATTCTGTGATAATGGAGACGAAAGCAGAATCACTTTGGAGTTACAATGTTTAGTTCTGCTTTGATCTTGCTTGCCACCCACTACTCTGTGTGAAGTGATTGGACCATTACTCTGTATGCATAAGATTATGTTGTGTCACCAGGAGACTAAAGCCAACAGTGGGACAACAGAAGGCACCTCAATACCTCATAAAAAAGTTGTGGCGTCTGGTGATCAGTGAATTTATAAAAAATACAGAAAATGTTAAGCCCCAAAGTAGAACTGTTCTGAAGAAATTCTTCTAGAAAATAAATAAGTAAATTTTGTCATAAAAGTGTCAGATGTCTCTGAGGCTGGGGTGCTTGGCACATTTTAATCTAACAGCAGGCTGTTTTTTGACAGAATCTCCCCTGAATTCCTGTCGATAAGACAAAGCACCCCCAAAACACCTTGTAAATGTTTTTTTTTTTAAAAAAAATCTATCTTGTGGATCATTAACATTCATTTTTAACTAACCTTTAGTCAACTGTCCTATGATCATAGAAACAGATACTAGAGAATCTGAAAATGAAACCCATCTTGGTATGAATTACTGTCATCAACTGCAGGCTCCAGGAAGGCATTGTATGATTTTTACAACAGAATAGTTATCCATTCTTGGCACAGAAACATTAACATATGACTGAAGGCATACTCTCTATGACCAGTAGTGAATAACTGAAGCCAACAAGGCATCTCTGAAGCATATTCATCTAAATTATCTAGTGAACAGCCATGAATAATGGATACAATCAAAGATAATCAATCTTGTCTTAAGTAGTTTGCATATGATTCGCTAACCAAAGGAAGGAGCTAAGTTGGTAATAAATAGGGCAATCACCTAACTAGTGAACTTTTATCTCTTCTCTCATGAACTGGAGAGAGAGAGCTGTCAAAATTGCCTCCTAGTTCCTTGGCTTTCTCTGTTGTCTTCTACAATAGTGTCCTGTCTGTTTAATCAGAAAGAATTTCTTAGATGAATGGACTAAGTCCACTGGATAGAGAAAATGGAGAAAGTGCAAATTTACATTTTACACGAATAATAACTTAGTTCATTCACAGATGTACAGTTCTTTCATTTACATTACAGTTTTTCTGGTTACCATTGAATACTTTGTCTTTAGGTCTATCATCAAGTGTTTCCATTATGATGCTTCTGTTAAATTTTTAGCCAAATAGGGTATTTCAGACTCTTCCTATTTTCCCACTGTCTGCTTGTGAAATCGAGAAATTTAAATGAAAACAACCTGATAGGTTTTTTTTCATTATACTTTTTTTCCATCATACTTCCATTAATCTATTTCAGAAAGACTTTCAGACACTAAATTTTTAGAATATTGTAGCTTTGCTAGAAGTCCAGATGTCTTATTTCATCGTTTTTAATCGGTAGTAACAGACAGTCTGCACCTTGTTTCTAAGCTATTTTATCCTTTTTTTAATTGGGTATCCCGAAACATCAACGGCAATTTTTTTAGCATGTGGAGATGTACTGCCTATAAATGAATGATTGTATGTGGAATTTTTGCAGAACACTAAGACGTAATAAATAAATATATTTTATATATATATATATATATATATATATATATATATATAAAGGTACAAATATTTAGGTAACTATAAATAACTAGGATAACTCTAGGCTGATTATAGACAAATTAGTGAATACAAAGCAGTGTTTCGCATTGTCATTTATTATGTTCTTCCTAAAAAAAAAAAAAAGATTTTCAAAAGAAAAAAAATCCTGTATGAACCCAGTATTAACCAAAATAAAACAGCAACCTCTGTATATCCAAATAACGTTATATGCTGATGATCTTACTATAGCAATCAGAACAAATCTTTTCTTGATAGGTTTTGAGGGTGAAGTAGGTAAGATATTTAATTATAATCAGATGAATTATTCCATGGGCGTGGATACAATTACCTGGGTGTTAAAACCTATCCTTCTGAGATTTAATGAATTGCAGCCTTAATTGAAGTTAATAAATAAGAAAAAAACTTACTGAAATGTGAAGTCTTGCTATTAAGTTGACTGCAACTGAACTCATAAGACTAATCATTCTGCCTCCTTTTACTCTGAAGTATAACTCATGATTCGAATATATATTAAATGCTTAAATGACTATATATGTGTGGTACTCACAAGATAACTTGGAGGAAGTTGCATGCTTTTTGGCAAAGAAAGAAAATAATGTAAAACTGAGTATTTGCAGTGCATAAAGAGTACTCCTCATCTTTACTTAATCTTGGATCTTAACAAATGGCTATTAATATTGTAAATGAGGATTATTGGTTATGTATCTTCAATCAAAATGAACTGATTAATATATTCTATAGGAATGGGTACATAGGTACACCTGATTTTTATTGTTAATAAAAATAAATAATCATAAATATCGTAATATCATAAATATCATGCAACAATTTTAAGGCTCAAATATTCCAGCTTTGAGATGCTTAAGTTCTCAAACACTATATGCAGGTAATAATATGAAACTGCCTGAACTACATTAACTGATGTGTTTTGAAAAGTATATGCAATTTCCACATAAAATGTTAACTGTGTGCAAGTTCAAGGGGATACGGTGCTTATGAATTGGGCTAGCAGAGGAAATGGGAACATACTATTTAGAACATGCAAAAGTACATTTTTTAAACTCAGGTCCTACAGATGTAATTTTTTAGTATAATATATGATTTTAAATGCTCTGTGGACATGTTTGCTAGTTCTTCAGACCTAATTTCTATAGCCTCCTGATACTTTTTTTTCTTTTCTCCTGATAGGATATGCTTCTTTCCTCACTGATAATCAAAACATAATAAAAAATAATTTGTACTGGAATGCCAAAGACATTTCACTGCTATAACAGCACACAACTTTTGCCATCAGTTGAATGTGTAGAAAGGTACTTATTTGATTTAATGAGCTACTCTGCCTCTGGGTCCCATAGAGTTTTCCTCAACTGGCTGCTGATTAAAATAATGTTGGTTGGATGAGAAAAAAAAACTATTCATTTTGACTTTCAAGTTGTGCAAATGCTACTTGGAATACTTTTCGGGTTGTTAACAGTCCTTAATAGAACAGATGGAATTCTCCAGCCTGAACAGAAGTTGCAAAAGAGTCTCCAAGGTGTAGATGTGTCAACTGGTCCACACCTGGCAGAGTAAGCCTGAATAAATCTAAAAAAGAAGGATGCTGAGGGGCTTTGACTGTGTGCCTGAGATATTCCCTGTATAATATGGATTGTGCTGCTAATTTGCTGACTTGAAAACACCATTGAAGAATTATATTGGGAGTTTGAAATTTTAAACATTAAAATATTAAAGAGGTGGCATGCTGAGACACAAAACTTAAAAAAAAAAAAAGGAGAAAATCTCCATCTAAATTATAACTTTAATTCACTGTAGGTACTAATGCCCACAATCACTATAAAGGCCAGCTGCATAATTAAAATTGCTGGTCCAGATCTCAATAATTAGCTATTTTTTAATATTGTATTTAATATCAAATTATAAAACTTTTTTTTTTTTTTTTAAGTTTTGCAGGCACTTTTGAAAGTTATGACCTCTAAAACTTCCAAGGTTGACCTCTAAAACTTCCTGGATTATAATCCACCAATGAATATAAACCCATGTTCTCAAGGAAATTGGCAGATATCTGGCTTATAGTTACCTACATATTGCCTAGTTGCCATTGGTACTATAACGACTATGACGCTCCTTTTAAAATATTTAGGCATGTAGCTTCCCCAGACATATAACCCTGTTTCCTCATCCAAACCCATAGGTACACAAACTTTCACTTGGGGACAGCCACAAAACTTCTTGGAGATGTGGCTCTGAGATCATGAAGCAAGATTCTCATAATAGCTATTTCCAGTTCTATGTGGGCCAATCCCTTAGTCAAGCCTGCCACCTATTTTTATGTGCACTTGATTACGATATTTTTGATGTAACTTTAGAGAAGCTGTGTTTCAAATGTCTGCTGTGTAAACTTACTTGGGTTTTCCATATTCCAATACACTTGTCTCCTGAGCACAAGGATATTGGCTGTTGGAGGGCCTCAGTATTTCACTTAAAGCCCCTCCCAAAATATACCAGCAGTTATACATGTATTGAGCCAGATAGAGCCTAAGACCAGTGGGTGACCAAAGTACTGTAGCCATATTAGCTAGTGCCTATCATAAGCCATAAGAAACATCCAACATTAGGTACAAGGATTTAGATAGGTTTATTTGTTTGCTTTCTTAATGAGTAACCCGCAGTTTATAGTGCAATTAATTACTTAAATGCCTCTGACACTGACTGATAGCAAAGGTTTCCATCCATGATGAAATGGACAGTATTGAGCTCCGTTCTAAGCATCTTCTCTTGTCCGAGACAGGATTTTTCATCAAATGAACATTTATGTTGCCCTTGCTAGTGTTTTAAGGACCACTGCATATTTTCCTTATGGCTTCAGTCATAATTATAGTCCAAGCTTGTTTAGTTAAAAATAATTTAAAAGGATACTTTTATATGATGAATAAAAGTTTAAAAAAGTGAAATTCTGAAAACCTTTTAATGGTCTAGAAATTTCACTGAACGTGGATCAGTGTATCTTTTTCTTGGATTAAGTAGTTTTCCTCACCAGTCCTTACCTATAGCAGAATAAATTGGAGTGAGATACTATAGAAAGTGAAGACAAAATAGCATATATGAGAAAGCTCTGTGTTTGTTGAATAATTTTCTGATAAATCTTAGAGGCTTGCAAAAAAAGGAATTTGAAAACATGAGCTGTACACAGAAAAAAAGAAAAAAAGAAAGAAAAATGTTCACATAGAATATTCCTGAAGAAATATCATGAACCTTAGAGGTTTTTAAAAAAAACCTGACAGACCAGCTTTGTAAACATATCTTCAACAGTTAAAGAAGAAAACCTTCAATTAAGTTATCTAGAGTTGCTTTGTAGCTTATAATACAGGCTTGGCTGAGAAGATGCAAATCCTATTAGTTTAAAATCTTAGAGGGGAGCCATGGTTTTGAAAATCCGGGCATACCTGTTCCAGCTGTTCAAACTTAAAAACGCAAGACCTGTCTGCAGGAATCTGTGTAGCTTCCCAGGGGAAGGAAAGGCAGGCAGCCCAGCATAGTGCTGTTTAGCCAGCATTGGAAACCTCTGAAAGAGCCATGTGCTCACGTTACTCTCTTCCTTCTTGCCCAGACTTACCTATTTCCCATGGATGCTTGGAGCCTCTGCAAGATCTGTCAGAGCAGAAAGTGTTGGAGCAGAAAGAGTTTGCAATTGAATGCCTGAGTCCTGTGAAATATGTCGAGGTCTAGGAAACATATTCTGAAAACTTCTCTAGATTAAAAATATTACAGTAATTATTAAAAACTGTATTTATAAGTTATGTTGAAGAAAACTTAAAGCTGCCATGAATTAACAAGTTTTCACATATTATTCTGTGAACCTGGCAGCTTAACTTCTCTGCAGACAAAATGATTATCAGCAATCTCGTTAATAACCCAGGAAGTTACCTAACCCAGGAAGTTTCTCTTTTCAAAGTGTTAATGAGAGAAATTGATGCTATTCACAATATGATGAAAAATAATGAATAGCATATAATTGTTATATTTCCCTTGAGCATTAAAATGCTGTAAAGGGAGGAATCTAGTTTCAAAGGTGAGATAGAAAGAGAAAACTCTTAAACTTATTTATCAGAAGCATCATTAGGTTTCGCATTCTCCAAGTTAAAGAGTTTTCACAAAAACATTCTGGTATTATGAATCAGAAGGACACAAAGGACTCTCAAGCATTTTCTGATACTATACATATTTTTTTCTGCAATAATGCAATTTGAATTGTAGAATATCAATGGGATGTATATATATAGAGAGAGACTTTCTTAAAAAAAATGGAGAGGATTAACTCTCCTTTTAATATCAAGTAGCCTAAGGGGTGAAAATAAAAGTGGCAGTGGTTGCCAGGATTTGTAAAATAAAACTATTCATAGGTGATACTAAAGGTGTAATAGTTTAAAACATTTTCAGCTTCATATTACTTTTAATAATAAAATTGTGTCTTTTAAATAAAAGATGTTCTTCTTCAGAAGCCTACTGCCTTGGTTCATTATATGGTATTTAAAAAATATTTAACTTCAGTTACATCTGAAACATTTGTTTCCTCAATACTAAGAAAAAAAAAGAATATATATATATATATATTTAATATTCAGAGTTACTTCATGAGCTAAGAATATTTTCAGAGTATCCTGGTAGTGCAGCAGTATCTCCCAGAAGGAGCTGGTAAAAAGGCACTGGGAGGCAAGGAGGCGACAGCAGCAGTGAGGGAATGCAGGAGGCTTACAGGGGAAGCAGCTGTGACAACCATCTAGTGAAAGGCAGCAAATGGAGAAGGAATAGATAAAAAAAAATGTCACCCTGAGGCTGGTCTGTTGTCGAGCCTCACTTACTCCAAATGTCTCTGGGGATGTGTCTCCCCTATTAAGTGTAGCTGTAGGAGAAATTCTGAAAATGCCTCAAGATGGTTTGTGTAGCTTGTTCTGCGTTTTAAGCACAGCAGTCCTTAGACCTGCAAGAGGATTTTGACCTATATTCTTCTGATTAATGATCTGGGGCAAGTGACCTACCCAGTGCTTCTGTACCTTTTACGCAAAATAGAAATATCTTCCTACCCTTCTGGTAACAGAAGAATAAAGTAATGAAATAATCCAACTCAGTGAGAACATACCTCTGTACACACAAAAACAAAGAGAGGTGAAGATTTATTTTCAGCTGAAACCGTCATGTCCATACTCTGGAATAGTGACAACCTAAGCCACTCTGGTCATCTTTGGTGTATATTGTCCATGACTTCTTTCAAATTTTAAGTGAAATAAATAGTTTTCAGATCAAGTTTAGAATGTAGAAGAAAACTTAACTTTGAAAAAAAAAAAGTTCCCATTTGTCAGAAATGCTGTGGCATAGCACCTTGATGATGGGTTTTTCTTCATGCTACAGTGCAGAGCTGTCTGACTAAGAAAAAGCAGGGTTGTATGAGGAACATTTGTTTTCATAGACATATGCTTACCTGCTCCAGTCAGCGGAAATAAAAAGAGATTTTAAAGCAATAGCGTATGTTTGCAAATCGGTCAGCAAGTAATAATGCTGTATTTCTTTCAATAAAAGACCTCAAGAAGTTTTGAACTCCATATGACAGCTCTGAAGTAGGCATTTTAATATTCTTTTTGCTGATAGATAAATGGAGCTCAGAGGTTTTCAAACTCATCCATTTAAGGGTGTCAACTGAGAAACGCTGAAGCATCTGAGTGCTGTGCAACTACAGACAGGAAGGAAACACTGGTTTACATTTCTTCATAAAGGAAAACAGAAGAAAAATTAAGATCTTTTACTATTTTCTTGCTTTATTTATAAATTATTCCCAGTCTAACAGATGGTTCACACTCCAGTTTGGAAGAAACATGCATATCTTTCGAGTTTGATATATAAAAATAACATATTCAGATTAGGGACTTCGAAAATTATGTTTGAAATGTCTTTCAGAAATAATTGTCATAGGAGCTTTTTAGAGTAAAATACGTGGTGCCTTTAAAGGAAAATAGTCTCAGAAAAATAAAAATCTATCAGAATACATACATATATACACACACCATCAATACATTTATTATAAATTATGTAAAAGTTTATATTTAGCCTTTTACTGTAAAAAAGAGAAAACTTTCAAAATATGGAAGGAAGGAAGGAAGAACACAAAAACATTTTACAGTTAACTAACACAAACTATATAAAGAATACTAATCATATGCCAAACTATAAATTTAACAGAAAATGTAATCTGCCAAACCTGATCGCAAGCTCAAGAAAAATAATATAGAGGCACCTTGACAAGTTTGTGCAAGGGCTTTGCTTTTAGCCCTTTCTTACTTTTTTTGGAACTACACAGAGTGTATAAATTTCTTTACACAGGTGGGCTCCCACTATCCTGCAACTGAACCTGCTGTGGCATATCTAGATATTTTAAAGAAAGCAAAAATGCATATCTTTTTTGATATCTAGCAATTGTATTTATAGTGCTCTTCTGTCACATGGTCCAAAGACACATAGCCTACCACCCTTGAATACAAAAAGTAAAATAAAATCATTAGAATGTGGTTTTTGAGCATAACAAATATGTCAAAGTCCTAAATGACACACTGATTCACTTCTTGGCAACTCTCATTTAGTCTTGTTCTGACTCACTTTTCTATATAATCCTTTCTTTAATACATCTGAATCAGACCTCTTATTTTTCTTTCTCAACTGAACAGTATTGCTTCTGTTAATTTTTAGTATTGTCCCTCTCTGTGGTTCTTGTCAGAGCAAATAACTTCTATTACCATTACCAGAAAGTATCAGAAAGCAGAAAGAATTATTGACCATCATTTCACCCTCAATAACCCAATGTAAGGATTCACAAAGAAATGCTCTTAGTGGTCTGAAAGCAACAAGTGCGGATCACTGCTGCAACTACCTTTCTCCTAGGGGAAAGATTCAGTATGCATGCAACACGGTATACAGATTCACGGTATTTCTACTGCCAGGAACAAGAACTTCATTACTACTACTGCTATAAATTGATGAGTTTTAAAAAAAAAAAAAAGTGAGCTACTGAAATGGTGCTTTTGGTTAAATTTTTATTCTGTCAATTTTTGCAGTTGTACTGTTGTTCGTGGAAGCAGGTCAGTTGGTGTGACCTGTGTCGCATCTCATTTTTCAAAAATCTTCATCCTGGAAGTTCTAAGTACCTCATCTCTCACAGATGTCAGGAGTGGTCAATTGCTACAAAGCTTCAGTCCTTAAATCCCCCCAGTGTAACCTTTCCACCATTAGCATCTCAATAAAGAGACAGTCTAAAGGATCAAGGACAAGGTGGATACCCTGGATAAGCAGAGTGTTATATACTGCCCTTGAGCATTAGCTCTGATTGATTGAATTTTCCTCCTAGCATTTCTAAATATGAAGACTATTAAAACACAATAGGGAATTTTCATTTATTCTTACAGCAGTGCTAAATGAAAAATATCATACATTTGCACTCTATTGTATTCAATTTACAGATTTTCATGAAATTTTTGACTAACCAGGCTTTGTCATAAAATGCTGATTGGAGAGAATGAAAACAATTTCAATATGTGGCAAGTACATCAGTAATGAAGTAAGGAAAGATTTCTCAGATTCAAGTGACAAAGGGGAGCATCCAAATAATTACTATCTTAATGGTTAGGAGTCTATCCAGCAAATGGTTAAGCATGGAGAAGCATGCTGAAGACCTAGGCTGAACCCAGTCAAGAAGGCAGCATATTCATTTCACAATTGTGCTTCTCTCTCTCTCTCTCTCTCTCTCTCAGTAGTTTTGAAAATGTTCTACTATATGAACATAGATATTCAGTAGGTCACAGAAGCTCACTTTGCCTCTAAAAGCGATGATATTTAAGACTCCATCCCTGCTTTCAAGTAGCATTTAATGGATACTGAAGAAACAGCAGTGTGAGAGACTGTGTTATCAGTCTGTGGCCTGAAAATGAGCCCATTCCCCTATGTTGCTGGAGATGGATTTGAGAGGAGGGAAAGGATTTGATTGGGGGTTTCCCGCATCTGAGAAATAAGAAAACTACCACTACCTTGAGTAGAGTAGTGACACTCTCTGTCACTTTTCTCTTCCATTGCTTTAGTGAAAACATTTTACTCATCATAATTTACTTTCAAAGGAGGGATAAGAAGGTTTTGAGAAGTTAGAAAGCCACATGAGAAACCTGCCTAGATCCACAGGACACTAGATATCTCAAAGGCCATAAAAATATATTTCAAAATATTTACTAACACTTAAAATGCTGCCCAAGACTGATCTATTTGCTATAGCAATAGATATGGTGTAGGCAAACTTAGACTGTAGTATGAAGGGAAAATGGAAACACAAATACAAGAAGAAATTGAACTGCCTCAGAGTGAAAGATGACTTGCAGCTGCATTTATAAGCTGTTTATAGGTCTTGAAATGTTTACTATTTCACATTGTCTGTTGACAAACTAGTCTGTCAAACATGGTTAGTAAGGTGACAAAAACTAATCTTCTTTTCCTCCATTGGATACCCTTCTTCAAGCCAGGAGTAGATGAGAGGAAAGTTTTCTAATGAGAATAGAATTTTCCTTTTTTATTGACAGCTATTTTATTCTTCCTTTTCACAAAGACTCTTATGATTCCTGCCTCCCCCAGTTTTCCTGCTATATTCGTATTTTCAGCAACTCACTTGTTCTTTGAATTGAGTAAATTAGCATATAAAGGGCAACTTTTTCATTGAAGGGAATTTTTAAAATTCCTGATGTTGTTCCCTCCAGAAACAAGCCTGCTTTTATATTTTCTCTGCATCAGAACTACTGAAAGGTGGATGTCAATCTGCCCATGTTTTTGTATCAATGATGTGAACTGTTTGTTTGGCACCTTCTTGAACAAATGTGATAACTGGGTTTCAAATGATATATATTTTCTATACTTTCATTTTTAATGAGAACTTGATTAGAAAATGGCATGTATTGTCTTTTTTAGGGTTACCTGATGCTTCATTGTAGCAGTGTGTGATTTCTAATGCAACTTGAAAGAACAGGAAATGAGAGAAGCCAAAAATAAACTTTTTTTTTTTTTTGGTTTTATATAGTTAATCGGGGTCCTTCTTCGACTTTATGAGTTTCACAGTGTTTAAATTCTAAAGTTAAGGATTTTTTTAGGTCAAAACATTGCAATGAGCAAAATTGAGAAAACTAGTCATTTTTTTCCCACTATAACAAAAAAGATGTTTTTCTTAACAATTATATTTTTCCATTTTTATCCATAAAATATTGTTTATCCTAACAAGAACTTGTAAAGCTGGTATTTAAGATAGCCATTGATACATTCTATGTAGATATCATGATTATAGAAATTCCTAGAATTATTAAAAGGCAGGAATTAGGACTGGCAAAATACTCCAATGACAGGCTTTTTAATGACAAAGCATTTGTATTTTTGTTCTGAAAATCTCAAAACAAGCCAGAAACTATGATTTTGGAACGAGTTACACACAGATATCTGATCTTATGCTCATTAAAGCTGAAAATTAATCTGATGAATCAAAGATTCTCTTCCATGCAGTGAAAGCGAATCTAAAGGAAGTGAACTATGCATACTTTTTTTTCGACATCTCAAGTGTAATTTTACACCATTTCTGTGAGCTGGTTTTGCCATTCTCCAGATTCGTGGGAATGAAATAGACTCTAAGAGAATGTCCTGAGATGTTTAAATATTCTTTAGTTGTTGTTTAGATACTTAGTCCTTTTAAGAGCTAGAATTTACAGCATAACTGTCTTCTGTATTTTGTAAATGTGGAATTTAAGATTTAATTATGTTCTATTTAATTCAGATAGTTATATTTATCAAATTTATTATATTTGTATTATATTTAAGATTTCATTATCATAAAATTATATCATATGTGATGTGGAAGATGAAACTATTGAGACTAAATAGTTCCCCAAAAATCTGAACTTTATCACGTCAGATCATTAACATGAAAGTTTTAAATGTAAATAACAGTTAAAAATGAGTATCACGATGTACAACATTATTTTTAATAAAAAATAAATTTCTAATCTGTACATCAGTTGAACCTACAATACGGAAATACACATTAACTGTTGCTTAATTCTTGTTCTTTCCCTCAAACCTCTTTTACATATCTTGTCAGAAGGAACAAATACCAGACCGAACTTATGTTCAAAAGTCATCTCTTGACTTAACCTTGTGCCTTTCCATCTCCTTTGATAAATTTTCCAAAATATGTTTAAATTTATAAGTGAGGCCTCTATAATCTGTTTTTTTTTTTTTTTTTCCACATTACTTAAAATCCAGCCTGGACTATTTTAGTTCTTGCCTAGTGATGCTTTTGACTCTTCCAAACATTTCTTACATAAATCTTCCAAAGTGCTCTGTAAACATTCATCATGGTTCCTCATATTTTGGTTATTTATGTTGTCTTAGAATCACTTATCAATATTCCCTATTATCTGAAATGCAGATTGTAAGCTTCTCTGCTTTTCTTAATTTACAGGGCTGTGTTCATTCTTGTGTTTTCTTGAAGTCATTAGCTATAATGCTAACTTCTCTGATGAACTATTTTCATACTACTCCAGGCATTCCCTTTGAATAAGAAAACATCCCAGGCATAATCTTTAAATCTCCCACTTCACTGAAACTCAGTTTCTCAAATCTCATCTCTGCTGTAGAGACGAATATACAGTTTGAAGAATATTTAACAAACAGGAAATTGTGAGTATGGTTAACAGCTAAGAATTGTTCTTTCACATGCAGCGTCTCATCTTTTTTGAACCAGAGCTGTATCTGCTATATTAGTCATACCTAACAGTAATATTTTATTTGAGGTGAGGGAGAGACGATGACATACTACATCTCTTGGCACAATTAGTACTATTCTCTTCCTCTTACTTCTTGTCTCGTCTCTTTGAAGAAAGAATTATATGCTGTTCATTCTCGGGCTTGTGGTAGGTAAAACTCTAATAAGAAGAGACTACTTAATTTGTGTTCACATGACTATCACAACAGGTAGAGCTTGGTGGTGGTCTGAAGACATGTAAGTAGAGGCATAGTATTACTACTTGTAATAGTAATATCCAGGGGTAATAGTGGTTAGTAATTCTGCATGATGATATTTGTCCTGCTGCAATAATTATTTGCTAAATGAATGGACTACTCTGAATAAAAAACAATTTATGGAGAATAGAATTAGATAGCTTTAAAGAATCTTTATCTGTAGCAATAGATTCTTTTGTGTGTCATGCATATTATCCATACACATTTTCTTTCACTTTTATCTGTAAAACTCATTTAAGAAACATCTCTGATCTTTAGAACAGTTACATTATATTTTAAGTATCATTCTCTTCAAGAGATTTAAGTAATCTTGTCTGGAAAATTTTTCTTCTCATACTGTAAGATCATTCTACCTTCTGTTCAAACACTAGAGAGAGACTATTCTTCTAACATATCACGGACCTTTTATGATGTCTCATGGAAAAAACAAAAGCAGAGTCACTGAGCTTTATCTGATTCATATTTATCACATCTGCTCCAAAGATGGATTCATTATACTTAGTGAATGCTCTGTGAAAACAATATGGTAGCCTTTTTTATTCTAATTTTCTGTTATAATCTGACATGCCATACAAAAATAACAATTTGAATTCTAAATTCAGTACGCCATTTCTGTTTTTCTGATAAATCTAACCTCATTTGTGGTGGGCATGATGTGAATGGGTAGCTTGAATTGCAGTATATGTATTTATTTATTTTTATCTTTCTTGTCATGTTAGGCTATTCTATGACATGATTAATATACTTCTCTTCCAGGGGAAAATGAGGATGAATCTTCTTTAAGAGAGACATATGATTGCGCTATAAATGGCTTTTATAAATATATAAATATATATATATATAAATGGAACTATATCTATATATAGATATAAATGGAACATCAGACACTTCAGTTTCCATAATAAATATTGTCAACATTATCTCTTTGAAACATATGGAAGAAAAATAGTCTTTGAGGTAGTTGTAACATTGAAAGTCATAATTCTGTAAAACTTGTCACATTCTTTTTGGTTCCCAAACTGGTTTCAAATAGCTGCATATAGTTTTACAATTCAATTAAAGCTGTTTCCACGGGTGAGGTTCTGAAGTGGTGAATCTGTTGATAAGGTACTTAACATATAGGTCATATATTAAGCTTTGGTCCAGTATAAGAGCAAATAGAAGTTAACAATTATGTTGATAATAATTTCAATGTAAACGGAAGGCCTTTAAAAGATCTGGGCAAGAAAATGAACTTTCTTAAGCTTTCTAGGTTATTTTTGACATAATATTGTTTCAAACTTACAACCATAGGTCTGTTATTCCCAATTACGATCTTCAAGACCATTTTGAAAGTTAGAACAAACCTGCTTGCACTGAAAGCATTTCAACAGCACAAGGAAGTGATTTATTGATTGTATTTTATTAATATCACCAAATCCATTAGCAAATTCAGTGATAAAAAAATGAAAACTTCCCATTTTAGCTCATATTTTGAATTCTTAGAGACTGTCATTCACTCTTTTAGTCATATAAAATGCTATGTCACTACTATCAAGTTTCTGGTTTTCATAAACGATTATGCCATAAATGCGATAATAAATTGTGTCATAAAATCCACATAGATGTTAATGCACTGCATCAATTGACATAAAAATTACTCAATACCAATAAATATAACAAAGACTGTATATTCATAGGAAGATCTTATGTCTCATTCATATAAATGAGAACATCAAATGTGTTACAGTAGGTAATGATGAAACTAGTTACATATTACTAGTTAAAATACTTGCTAAGATACTTGCATAAATAAAAAACATGCCCCATAAGATTTTCAGGTGAAAGATATTTTGTATTTAACCACACTGGAAAAAAAACAAAACTAACAAACAAACAAAAAAGCACAACAGGAGCATTTTCTTCTATAAAAGTTGTTTCAAGGAGAATGGAATAAATTGTATGTATACATATGGAATCCTTTAAACAAAAAGAGATTTGATAGGAAGTTTTCATCAATACTTTTTGTTGGTTTTGAGCACAATGTTGGAAAGGGAGGGGAAATGATTTGGAGGATAATAAGATAAAAATATATGTTAACAGTAAAAATGCAGAGGGAGAGAAGTAAGAACGTATTGAATATATAAGCTATCTTCAGCTATGTTTACACTGGAAGCTATTCCCTTCATCAAAGGTGCTTATCTCCTTTGGCAGAAAGATGAAAGCAGGAGAGCTCTTTTTCTCCTTTTCACTCTCCTCCTGCAAGAAATAGAAAAGAGGAGGAGCCAAAATCAAATAGGTGAGAGC
Organism: Tinamus guttatus; assembly: GCF_059628265.1. Lineage (NCBI taxonomy): Eukaryota > Metazoa > Chordata > Aves > Tinamiformes > Tinamidae > Tinamus > Tinamus guttatus. The sequence continues at coordinate 2,186,097 of NW_028288917.1, forward strand.
ATAAGAGAGGAAGAGTACGAAATGGGGTCACTAAATAGGCCAAACTAAAAGCCTGACGAGAAATTAATATTGCAGTGTCGCACTCTGGCGAAGGTATGGAATCTGCAAAATGCACAAGTAAAATGCAATGATATCCATAATCATAACTGCACAAGACCATAGACATGGTCATGACTACTCTGTGGAAAACTTTTGAAACTTTATTTTAATTTGAAATTAATACAGAGATAAATAGAGAGTCAAAATACACTTAAAAACAAGGAGAAAAGATAATAAAATAAAAAAGCAGAACGTGCTTTGAAGCCCACTTGGCAGTGTTCTGTAAAGCCATGAGGGGAAGTAACTCCTACTCTTCTTGAAGATGCCACACCAGCATAAAAAAATCTCAGTCAAGTTAACTTATTATTGCTGAAAACTCTTTTGGACACCTAGAAGATGCATCTTAACAACTTCTATTAGGTGCTACTGTAGCTAGAGTATGACAAATATGATCTTTCTTTCTTCAGAAATATGAATTTTACTTATGCACATACAAACACCGCTATGCTTCAGAAACAAAATTCAACGTCAGAAAGATATTGGACAGTAACAGTATGTATTATTTCCTCTGTCTTGAAAAGTGGTTCACAATAATGATTTCATAATTTTGCTTTTTTTATAAAGTTTTATAAATGTTTCTTTTATCCTTCCCAGCCAAAAAGAAAGGTTGTGCTGACCTTGTTAATGAAGTAAGTAACAAAATCTGGATTTTGTTAGCAGCCTGCTGGGCCTCCAGGCAAATAGTGGAAGTGTTAAGAGCATGATAAAATAAAACAAAGTAGAAATGACAGAATTAATGTTTACACTACTAGGTGAAAAGTGTGCGTTCTTTTCTGTTTTTTGAACATGAAATCATCAAAGAAGTTTACCAACTAGTTTTACTAAAATGTTTTGTCATGAAACTAGCAAGTAGTGCATCAAGAATGATTTTAATTGCCCTGATTTTCTGAGAAAATCTTTCTCTTCCATAGCTCCAGAAGAACGTATCACCCCAAATATTTTTTCTCGTTGTGAGTAATGGAGATAGAACTGAGTCCAAAGGAAACAAGTTATTTTGGGCAATGACTCTACAAGGTGTACATGACAAAACCTCATCATTTCTTTTTCTTTTTTTTTTTCCTTTTTTTTTCCCTGAAACTCAAATAGGGACCTCACCAGAACGTGCACTGTTCCCTTGCACCTCTCTTGCCCAGAGTTTTCCCTGACTCATCTCCCCATCCAGTCGCCATAGAGCTCCGAGGGAACAGTACACGATACCCACGGACTCAGAGGCAGCATTCCGAGGATGTGGAACAGATTAATATTAAACACAATGATGCTATGCATCTTCTTATTGTTGCATATTTTAGGTTTTTTTGCTGGAGATATGTCAGATCTGTTTCTGTGATTTTAAAATTGTTATTCTGGATGAAAATATAAACCATGTAGCATGGTTCATCTGAACCTGAGACATTTATTAATGTTCTGTTTAATGGCTCCTGGGAGATGCAGTCCTTCCATTCTTTTCTCTGATAGTGAATGAACAACACCTGAGAGATCAACCAGGAAAGACCAGGAAAAAAAACAAATGAACACTCAGTGAGAAATATGAGGCAGAGTATAAAAATTAAATCAGCTGAAAAAAACAAACTAAAGGGGAAAATGAGAAGAGAAAGGAAGGCATCACAAACATGAAGAAGTCAAAAATGTGTTGCTAGTCATAGATACATGATATCCAGCTTGGTGACAGTAATGTAAAGTACAATTATATCCTTGCTTTCCATTCAAAGTGTTTCACTGAATGAGCATACACTTTGACTGCATGGTATGACTGATATATTCAGTGCTTGTTTCTTCTCTCATCTTCCAGAGTTACTTTTTGTTTTGACACTTAAAAGTGTTATTTTTATTGCTTTCAGGCTAACACTTCTTATTTCTCTTTTACTGAGTTATGGCAGGGTGGGATACCTCCCATCACACACAGTAGCAAAGCTCCTCTCCCAAGGCAGAGGAAGGCAGGATCTTCCCACTAGTCCCTTTGGTTAAAACAAAAAATAAGGTCAAAAAGCTACGTGTCATAATTTACTAGTTTCTTTTTCCAGCTGCTACGTGCATATGCTGAAAAGTCCATACATCTATCTTCTTCCACACATTTAACCCCATGCTGTCCTGCAATTGAAATAAGCTATTACTTTTTCTATGACTGTAAAAGTAAATGAAGTAGGAAATATCAAGAAAGCCTAAACAAAATATTTTTCCAAGTATCTAGACAGCTATAAATTAGGCAATCTAAAATACAAAGACATAGCACTGGACTGAGTTGCCTTAACATGATTTTGATGCATTAATTAATTATTAGTATTAATAAGTATTAATGAATTAATATTTATTTTCAATGAGATACCCTGGTAATGAAATTTAGAATAAATATATGTATTAATGAATATGTTATATTAAAATCCATTACTTATAGACAGTGGTTTATTGATAAATACCAATTATTTTGCAGAGTTACTGTATACGTTCAGAAGAGAGCAGTAAACCACAATTAGACATTTATATAGCATAATTAATCTATTAAGCATTTATATTTAAACTGAAAACTATCCTTCCTTTCTTCTTTTCAACTAACAATTAAAAAAAATACACAAAAGCAAAACGAAGGAGTAAGATGCAAAAATGAAAGAGTAAATTACAGTCATTTTGCATTAGAAAGTGAAACAGGAGATAATTCTGATTACAACTAATAGAGGAACAGATTAATTATTCAGATTATTCAAGGCACTTGGGCATCATAGTGCCTAGCCTAGCAGCATGTAGTTAAAAATGTACAATTTATTCTAAGTTTTCTATTAGAAAATTAATCAGCAAAAATACTTATTCTTTATAAGTGAAACAATTTTATCAGGTAGATTTGTATGGTCTTGTATTTAACCAGGTCAATAATCCAGCCTCTTGGCTGGATTGACAGCATGTTTTGGTTTGTTAAAAGAGCTGAGTGTTCAGCCAGGCCTATGAAGTATACAGCATGAACAGTGAGGAAGTCTGGTTTAAATTTGTACATGGAAAGTTACCAGAAGTGATGTTAAAGGTGCCTGGCATAAAGATTTCTGCTCATATTCAGTAGTTACATAGTATTTCAGTCCCTCTTCCTCTCCTTTCTTTCCCCAAATGATAAATTTGAATTAGGACAAAAGTAATCACGTTATGCAGAATTAAATGAGGTTATGGAACTATTCTAAAATCCAATAGGGAATTGTGCTGTTTTACTATCCTGAAGTAGAAACCATTACCACCAGAGTTCATTTTGCACAGTAATTTCGCTCCAGCTCTTACAGGACCTGGTGTTTTCTTCAGCAGCACGGCGTTTTAGAAACAGTAAACCTGTTACCATTGCCATTTTTTTTTACCACCGCTTTATTAATTCACAATTAAGAGTAACATGATACAATCCCATTTGAATAAGTTTTGTATTCAGTTAGCAGGTATGGAAATTATAGTTTAATTTTCAACAAAGAAATCAGTTTTAAGTGATCTTTCTGTCACATGTGCTTTGTATCTGAAAACAATAAGAAAGCCCTTAGCGCCCTATTAATCCACTTTACTATAGAATTGGCTGGTGCTTAACTCTAAATAAATCACTTCTGTAGTCAAGATATACAAAAATAGAATGAATGTCCTAGTGTTATGTGCTTTATTTCCTTTGATTTCCTTCCTGTGCTGTGTCCTATTGCCCTATTTCAATAGGAGAGATTGGGCATGCCACTTGATCTAACCTGCACCTCTAATGAGAGGCATCTGTTTTAGAGTCTCAAAACCTAGTAAAGATCTTGTAGGTTCTGGGTAAATGCTTTCATGCATTAATGTCTCTGCTTAAATGATAACACTCTAGCAGAAATTTGAGGTCAATATTGTCTTTTCCTGTCCTGTTTCCCAGTGGGTTTGTGTTACTAACCCCTAAGCTTACTCTGAGAACAGCTTCTACAGCTTCTTGATAAATGCCAGACTCCTCAAGAGGATATAGATGTTAGTCCTATTTATTTATTTATTTATTTAGGTAGTAAAAATACCTAAGTCTGCTAATGGGATTTCAGTTGGATTTCCTGGACAGGACGAGAAGCAGACCTGGAGGCATTTTGGAAACAAGAATCTTGAAAATTGGGAACACTCTCAAGTATCTCTGATATTATATCACAGTTAAAATGGGTTTTGAAGATAGCATTTTTAAACTTGGTTGCTTGACATGGGCACCTACATCCTATTTGGATACCTAGTGCAGGTGTAATTTCAATAATAATTCAGTGTAAACCCTGAGTGCTTTTCTACTGCAGCATTCAATGTAGGTATAAAGTATATAAGGTGCAAAACTAGTTTTTCTAACATGATTAATATTCTTTTGGTTTTTAGTCTCTGTCATATAAAAGTCTGACTAGACTTTGTGTGATGAATGATTTTCCGGCCACACTAAGCTAGCCATATAAAGTTTCAGAAAACTTAACACTTTATTTCATAAAAATAGCATCTAAATATCCATGAGTGGTGAAGCAAAGGTCCTAGAGTAAATGTCTTTTAAAACATCAGTCTGATGAAAATGGCATACTAAAAATAAAAGGTGGTTTCTTACTTGGTATTCAAATATTTTAAACTCCTGAGTACCAGAGTTCTGACTCTAAGATGCAGTAATGAGGTCTGACATACAGAGACAGCTACATGGTAATGAGGAATAATTGGTTATAATATGTACTCAGTGCAAACTGCAATTGTACAGAATAAAATGTATTTTGCATTCAACAGAGTATGAGAGTCAATGAAAAGTTTGTAATATGTGAAATGACATGTAGAGCCGCAAGCCATCATAAACAACATCAAAAAAATTTGCAACACTTATTAAAAGAAAAAAAAAAGTTGACAAGAATAAAAATAGTTACTATACTAAACCACTACATATTACAACTTCTACATAATTTATGAGCACAGCTCTTTTGAGAACATGATCAAAGAAAACAGGTGGATAATACTGCACAATACATTTTATATACCTTTTTTTTCTTAAAAATCTGGCAGAAAAAGTTTAAAATGCAGTCAATGCTATGAAGGTATCAGCATCCTTCTCTTACATTGCAGTAGAATAAGAGGATGTCTCAAGGTCACTTATGGATTGTAGTTCTGTTACTGCCAGTTCTGTGCTGTGTTCAGAAACAGCTCGCCTGGGTCAGACCCCATTCAGTCGTGTCACCGGCGGTGAGATTCCTCTGACCAAATCCAGGCATCTCTTTGTACATGTGGCTAGTGATCTAAAACTGTCTTTATAATCAAAGGAGAGATTCATCTCATCCTGAACTGGGTGTCTAAATTAGGTCATATGAATCGTGCCCTAGAGTATCTATTTCTTTCTACTAATCATAAAGGGATCATAGGGTGGGCAGGTCACAGGTAGGTATCACTGTAGTAAACATTTGAAGACAGGTTAGATGAAAAGCACCAAATGTCCACCCTCAGGAATAAGTGATTGTAATAGATCACTATTTATCATTATTTCCAGTGTGGATAGGTTTTCAAAGAAGCTGCTCTTGTCTTGACAAGCAACCTGTAGAATCCCTTTGCTGTATTAGAATGTATTAAAAATGCTGATAAGAAACAGAGGGTAGTTAATGCTTCTAACCACAAACATAAGTGATGTGTTGACACTGGCAGATACTGCTGGTAATGAACAAATTTACTTTTTTAATTGCATGTCATCTTTGAATGGAAACAACAAATGAATCCTTGGTGCTGAACCATCAAAAGAACCAGACCTCTATAGCTCAGTTGATAATTATGTTTTCTGGCACTGCTGTATTTTATCGTATTACACAATAAATTTGTATTGTATTATAAAATTATGCTGTATCATGTTAAACATGGAATTTATCTCCTTTTCACATATTCTCTGGCAGCCGAATTGTAAAAGCTCATTGAAAGATTCAAGAATTTCTGAGGTCAATTTTATCCCCCAAATTCTTAGTGAGATCAACAGCAGAACTGTTCACTTTGCTAACAGTTGTATATTGAAATGCTAAGAATTTTTTGATGATGAGATTCTGCACATACTTGGAAAATGTAGCCGATAGAAGACAGAACATTGACTGTGCTGGCAGGTCTGATAGGCTTCCCTTGCAGATGTTCTCGTGTTTTGCTGGATGAGGGTATTGAGCAACATATGCAAATTTGTCATAAAGTTGCAATGCAGAAGAATGATCTCTACCTATTTGGTTTTGAAGCTTTTTATATTTCAGTTTGGTCCTTACACCCTTGGACCACTCCTGGGAGAGCTCCTAGCCACCAGGGCCAGTCCCTGCACTCCCAAGGGAGCAGGGCTCTGGCAGGGAGTATTGGGCATTGCCGCAGGGATGGGAATGGGATCAGGCATGGTGAGGTCCTGTGTCAAGGCAGGGAATGGGTGGTTGGCAATGCAGGAACAATCACCTCTGCAGTGTCACCAGTGACCAACGGCCCAGGCCTGGGCTGAGATGGGTCTGAGTCTGACTGAGTCTGGAGTGGGAGAAGACCTGGGAGGTCCAGGGACAGGCGGGGCGGGCAGAGTCCTTGGACTCTGACATCTATATGTTTCATGAGTTTCATGACTCTTTTATATTCAACTTATTAATTTCCTGCACTAACCTTTTGTCTAAACTCAATTTCACGTTTCTGGTGACTGATGAATCAGCTTCATAGTGTGCTAAAAGTTTTTGTCTGTAATTATCTCAATTTAAATTTAATTGGCTTTAATAACCTTCATGGAATTAATTTATCTTCTTATTCTGCTTTCAGATTCGTCCACTTCTTTTTTTCCCCCCCCCCTTTGCTAGGAGAGTTTGCACACACATTTGCTGTGATAAATTAAGCTAAACTAGGTGATTTTTTTCATTTGTTTGTTTTTGTTATTTGGTGATTGGTTTGCTGTGAAATGCACTGATACATGGAAGCCCAGAAGGGCTGTTGTCACTGCACAGGTAACTCAAGGAGCTGCAGTGGGGCTTCCTCTCCCCTCCTCACACAACTTTCTCCCCTCCCCACACAACTTTCTCTAGCCCTTGCAAAAACATTCCCTAATATCATACCGGCTAGGCTGGTGGAAAGGATTAGACTACAGCAGAATTGCAAATAACAACAAAGGAGCAGTGATTCAGTTTGCGGCTGCTGCTACTGCAGTGAATTGTGCAGGTTGCTTGTGGAGGTGGTGCATACAGCAGTCACTCCAGTGCACTGTGTTCAAGCGACAACTTGGACCAAGCAAAATCCTCCTGCTTTACTGGACAAACATTTCTAGCTTGCAAGAAAAAATCCTCTAATATTAATCTGCTGCTCCACAGGCACCTTAAGGAAACTTGAATGAGAACACAATTCACAATTCTGTGTCCGTCAAGTACCTTAAAAACTGCTTATCATTATCTAGTTGTCTACATTTTGAAATATTTATAAAACACTCGTTTCTTCTGTATTTTTTCTCTTTTTCATCACCACTTATCAGAGCTGTTCCTCCAACTTCCTAAAAGCTTGGCCTGCCCTGCTCTGAATTTTTTTCCCATTCTTTTTTTTTCACATACTTTTTAGACAGGTAGGTGCCATGGGTAGACAATTATATTCCAGATATTATCTGTTGCACTTAAATGGATGGTAGGAATATTCAATGTGAAATTAAATTACAACAGAAGGCCTGGAGGTGTCGTAGAGAGAGAAACAAAAACTAAAAATGACCACTGAAAAAACAGTATTCAAATTAATCTTACTCTTAAACATTGCCCCTTTCCTCTCCTCCTATTTTGTTCAAGCTAGGTATGAAAGTCAATTCTATTATAAACCAATCTTGAGAGAGAACATCTGATTCTGGGAGATTATCCTTCAGGGCAATGTGTTAAAATTTGACATACAATTTCTGTGACAATAACACAAGCTGCATGTCTAAATCACCATTTTCCATACATTGTCATAACCAAGCAATATCAGTCAAAAAGCACTGGTGCATCTACTGCATGGGCTATTCAGCCTGGAAACTATTTTTATTTAATTATTTATAAATAAAATATAAACACATACATCCTGTTTTTAATAACCTCCCCACAAACCAAAACAGCAATGAGAAAAATTTTCAAAGTAGTCAAACATTTTTGAAATTCTCATTACAGTTTTGCCCGAGCTTGCTAATTCAAAATGAGAAGAAATTGGCCTCATTTTCCCTAAAAACAGAAATTGCACTACTCCAGTAGCTACGTGAAGGCCAAGTGTGACATTCAAACCTAATCTAGTTTAGCTAGTTCCCTGTAGTTATAGTACCCTCACCCTATCTTTCTGCTGGCCTCTGGCAAGGACAACAGGCTTTCAGGTTAATTATTGGTTATTCTAAGCTTGGTCTCTATTTAGGACTCATTATAGTGCTTTGATGTCCAGCTCAGTTTGGTAGCTTCTTGTGGTGAGCTACCAGCTGCTAAAAGGATTTGCTACAATAGTACTAGTGTGTCTCAGAGACAGGTTTCTAGAAATTCCTTCTAAGCCACATCTATGTTGGTTGACTCTCTTTTATTCAAAGGAATTATAGAACATAATGCTTTGTGGCCAAGAAGGCCAATGGGATCCTGGGGTGCGTTAAGAAGAGCGTCTCCAGCAGGTCGAGGGAGGTGATCCTGTCTCTCTACTCAGCCCTGGTGAGGCCGCATCTGGAGTATTGTGTCCAGTTCTGGGCCCCACAGTACAAGAGGGATGTGGAGCTGCTGGAGAGAGTCCAGCGCAGGGCTACAAGGATGATCAGGGGCCTGGAACATCTGCCCTATGAGGAGAGGCTGAGGGAGCTGGGCCTGTTCAGCCTGGAGAAGAGAAGGCTGAGAGGGGATCTAATCAGTGTCTATAAGTACCTCAAGGGAGGGAGTGCAGAGGATGGTGCTGGTCTCTTTTCAGTGGTGGCCACTGATAGGACTAGAGGAAATGGCCGGAAACCGAAGCACCAAAAGTTCCACAGGAACTTAAGGAAAAATTTCTTAACACTGAGGGTGACAGAACACTGGAACAGGCTGCCCAGAGAAGTTGTGGAGTCTCCTTCTCTGGAGATCTTCCAAACCCGCTTGGACGCAGTCCTGTGCCACGTGCTCTAGGTGACCCTGCGTGTGCAGGGGGGTTGGACTAGATGATCTCTAGAGGTCCCTTCCAACCCTAAGCATTCTATGATTCTATGAAATACATATTTAGTACACGCCCTCTGATGGTGTTCTTTGGGTGCTGATGAGATTAGCAGCTAAACTTAGATACCTTGTCTAACATCATCATACTTAGCCATACTTTAAAGACAGAAGGCAATTAATTTTATCCAAAACTTGTGTTTCACAGAATTCCCTTCTCTCCCATCCATGACTAGTTTAGACAATAAGTATAACTTTTAAATAGCTAAAAACAGGTCAAAGCCAGAGAAGTTTTCTCCTTTTGATAGGAAGGAGCATTTTGTGTGAAAGATACATTATTGGATTATATATAATCCTATTATATATAATAGAACAGCAAGAGGAGGCATGGCAAGTTTGCAGTAGCAAAGGAGATGATCAGAAATACTGGGAACTGCAAGAAAGACACACAGAGCATGGCTATCAAGAGGAGTGATACTTCACCCAGGGATCCAAAAGGAACTCATATAGAAGTTTTTAAACCTCAGAAAAATTCTGAAAGATATTTGGGCTGAGAGCTAAAGTTGAGAAAGGGTCCTATTCTGCAAGGACATGGAGGAAACTTACTCACAGACTATTTTAGTTCTTTTGCATCTCTTTTTTTAATGTTTGCTTGTTTGGCTTTTTTTCTATTGTACTTTTTAGTGCTCTAATCAAGCCTCGCTTGAAGGGCTTCTTTTGGTGTTGTAAGCCTGCTCATTTTAAGAAAACAAGTACAGGATAATCTGCCTGAAAACTGTGGGTGAGTCAGGGTTTCATCACAGTATCATAAAAGTAAGGATGGTAGGAATTGTGACTAAATTCATTTTTCTTTATCCTAAAGTCTTTCTTTGAACATCCCTGACAGAATCTGAGGCAAAGTCACCACGTAGCATTTCAAAATGCAAAACAGAGCTTTGCATTGGAAATAGTGCTTTTGCTTTGGAAAGTCTTTTCCTAAAATGCAAGTATGAAAGTTTGAAATAATACATGCAAGCAGAGCAAAATCTCTAGTGATTAATGAAAGTTCTTGTATTTGTATAGGAACAATTAGAATTAATCATACGAAATTTATTTCATGGATCAAGATGAGAACCTCTTTCCTGAGACTGGCCTTGAGACTCATTAAAGACAACTGAGAGGTGTGACTTGGTTGACTCGCAAAGGAGAATTTCCTTAAACTAACTAATCATTAAACACATAGTTCTCATGTTTTAAACTGAAAACTAACATAAATATATCCACAGTGATACAAAGATAAACATTTATCCACCTGCATTCTAATGTAGTTCGGAAAAAAATTCCATCTGCAGGATGGGAGAAGAAATCAAAATTTGCTTTAAAATCTTAACACTGAAAAGTCACAGAAAAAAAAAAAAGAAGAAGAAGAGAAGAAAAAATATTTGCTTTTATATGAAACACAAATGAAGGGGAAAAGGAGAAAAAAAATGAGTATTTTTTGAATTAAAGAGAGTGGGAGTTGGCAAAATATCTCACTAGCAAATCAATATACAAAGTGCGTGTAAGGCTGTTATTTTTGTAACCATTAATTACATCTTGCTTGCGTGATTAGGCAAAGAGTCATTTTCAAGAATACTGCAGTTTTAGTAGGAATTGTGATAGTGTCACGGATTTAGGAAAAAAAAAAAAAAAAAGAAGTCCTGTATCAAGATCTTAAATGCTTTGATTCTCCAAATCCAGTCATTTTAAATGAGCTGGCACATCCCCTTTGCTACTCATAAAGTTAATATATAAGCAGGCAATTATTTACAGTGTCTTCAAAGATCAAAGATTCAGCTGAAATATTAGCATCTTTTCTATTTGAGGGAAGAAAGTAGTGTTTCACCTGAGTTACTGCATTTGCTTTCTTCTCAGCTACAGCCAACATGATTTATCCCATACTACATTTGGATTATCTCCTTATTGTTCCTTTTCTCTCGTCCTTATCATTTCACAGGGCCTGTAACATGGTGATCAGAAAGGTGCTGACAACCACCATATCCTATCCCAACTGTGCTGAGACAAACTTAAAGCAGTTCTATTTGGATTTACATCAATAGGTTCATATACTTATTCAGACTTCTCCACACCTTTTAATAGTCTTTCCTGTCCTTTTCCCTCCCACACATACTCCCCGTTTACTCTTCACCAACTTCTTTATGCTTTATTTAAAATATAAAGCTTCTTCAAGAATCTTTCTATGAATTTATTCTCTATTAGCTTTTTGTACTAGCACTTTGTAAAAGCAGCAGGAAATACCTATGAATACAGCTTAAAATCTGTGGGAGGAAGGACAAAATAAGCCTGCTGACTCTGGAATTTCTTCACCTGAAGACTGCAGCAAAGCTCTGAAGGATTAGCCGAGGAGGTTAGGAAATGTGCTGGGTAGCTGTTGGTTGCTTTGACAGTGTATGAACCCTCCAGCAGGGCAGAAGGAAGTCAAAATAATTCACTTCAGGAATCCATGTTGTTGGTTCCCACAATATCTCTGTGTAGCTGGGGGAGGTGGAGGGTGCATCTCTGGAGGCCAGTTTAAGGCAGAAGACCACTTCACTAGTTGCTCTCTGAAGAAGCTCCTTGCTCTCTGTTGGCTATAGAGGGAGAGTGGCCTTAAGCAAAAAGGTGAGACCAAGAGACAGGCAGCATGAACGATCTAGGAGGAGTTTCAGATTGTCTTCTACAGCTCTGCATCTATAAGCCCCTAACCCACTGCAGGTCCTGTGGATGCCAGGATCATTTAGACACTGACACCAGTTTTGTTCTAGTGCTGTTTTCCTTGGTGACCGCGAGGTCCTTAGTGTTTCAGTTCCCCTAGTTAAGTACCTTAAATACAGAAATTTGATTAAATCTAAGCCACTTGCCTTTCCTTTTTATCTGCCTATGACTTCTGCTGATGACATGTCGCCCTTGAAACTTTACATGCATAACTTCCCATGCAGAGATCTTCTAGTGGATTTGTTTCAATTTCTGCGAACAGGGGCCCTCACAGGGGCTGGAAGAAGTTTTAGCTTTTCTGTGGACACTCTGAGTGTTCATATATCCTTCTCTTGGTCATTTGCAAAATTAAAAAAAAAAAAAAAACTTGGTCTGGTCATGGATCTGGAGGTGCCTAGAGCTCTGCTGGGTTGGGATTAGCCATTTATGTAGGTTTCTGCTGCAGTCCGAGTCAGCATTTCCCTTGGGCTCTTTTTAGAGACCCACAGCATCTGTCAAACTCCTGTTTACACCTATTTCCCCTGAAATCTCAGATCTTGAAACTCCTCAGCTCATTGATATCTTTAATACACTGGAGAATGAAAGGAAACAAGAACACATTTCTGCTGAGAATACTTTCTTACTTGCAATTTTTTGATGTTACCTCTGCAACGTCGTTTTGAACTGTCTGAAGAGATGACAAGAAAAAGATACATGAGATTTTAAAAGCTATCATTAAGACATTCAGTACTCATTAAAATTAATGGTAGTTGTGCCGTAATCTTAGTCAATTCTGAATATCACAACCATACTTACTTTCAAGGTTCATCGCCAAGAGCTGCTTTTGTGTTGTGGTCTGAATATACATTTCTTCCCTGTTTCCACCCCTCAATTACAGTCATAAATAATAGATAGATTGCTTTATGGCATACATTATTTGTGTATCAATTGACAGGTTCCCAGATTCACAAATTACTTTCATATAACTTCAGACATCTGATTTATTCGTACTCAGCAAGCATATTCTTCTATTCACCAGGGACTCAGAACCTGTTTGAGAATTTGTATACAGCATTATTTGCATATCTACTGATCCCACTGCATCCTACCCTACCTAATAAAAAGAGATCCTTATTTATTTTATTTCCTTTTAATTTTTATTTTGCTCATGTTTGCCTCCTTTTTTTTCGTATTAACACAGTAGTAGATTTACATTTTAAAAGAAAGTTTCTTTTTGAAACTCTCTATGGGAATAGAAAAATTCTTTTTGCATTTGTGAGCAGTATTTTCTTTGTAGGTGGATAAATGGCAAACGTGGGGAAACTGGAGAAAAAGAAAAGACAATGACTTTGATTTGTCTTGCAGTTTCTACAGCTCCCCCCCCCCTCCAAAAAAAAAGTTTTTTATCTCTTTGTTCCAGTAAAAAGGTTGAGTGCCTTTCAGTAAATACATCGGTACCTTATGGGAAGGCATAACACTATATAACATTTAGATGAGGTCTTTTCCTGAGTGCTCTTTGCAAAAATGTTTTAGGATTACCAACAATTACAATGTTTCCTGTATGGGTGTTTATGCTTTTCTATCATTTGGTGCAGAGACTTAGAAAATAATGAATTTAGGGACAAATTCATCAATTTATATGAAAGAAAGAAAGGAAGGCAAGAAGGAAGGAAGGAAGGCAAGAAGGAAGGCAGGAAGGCAGGAAGGCAGGAAGGCAGGAAGGCAGGAAGGCAGGAAGGCAGGAAGGAAGGAAGGAAGGAAGGAAGGAAGGAAGGAAGGAAGGAAAGAAAAGAAAGAAAGAAAGAAAGAAAGAAAAGAAAGAAGACCACACAATTTCTTTCTTGGAAATCACAACAATGACTAAGCATGCTAGGGATGATGTGTAATGATAGCGCTAGCGTTGGCTCGTTTTTACATTGCCCTTTCCAGATCCTCCCCTCAGACTTCTTTCCATTTTGTTCACACATTATCTCAGACTGTAAGCTCTTTGGGCGCAAGGCAGCAAGGTTATAGCAAGGATATACAGGATACAGCATGAAGTACAATGTGCTTGTGGGGGTGGTATCAGGTAAATGCCAGCTGTTGTCTGAGTTAAGAGCAACAAAGAGCGTATTCCTAGAGGAAGCGCGGATCATCAGATTTATTGCTATTCCCAGAGATACTTCCAGCCATGTGTATCCCTAGTGCTTTGAATACTTTTCTCTCCTTACCTTTTTTGCCTAGCCTTCTAGTTTAGGATCAATGCGTAGCTTTTACTTTATACTTTTATTGAAATGTAATTTCAGATTATAGCTCTAAGCGCCTAACACTGATTTTTTTAAAAAGGTATTACAGATTGAAGTACCTAACCATGAATTTGGCTTTCCCCTGTATTGTAGTGTTTTCTTTAGATCTTGCAAATACATCTGAATTCCATTCTAATTTTATATACGTATATGCACAAAAGATCCTGTGTAATCCTTTTGTTTAAATTGAACTGTTGAACTGAATTGTTAACGGAACTTTTAAACTGAATAAACTTTAGACAGACACTACCTAAAAATACTTTGAATTTTAGATAGTTTCATTAAACTACATGTGTTACCTCATCTTCGATGTCTCCTGCTAAGAGGGTAAAAAGGCTGAAATTGAATCTGTGTCCAAGGAAGTCAAAGAAAAGACTCCAATTAACATCAGTGGCCTTTGAATCAGACTTGAAAAGCTACATGTGTTGGTGACATGAATGGTTAAAGGCTTTCACTATAAATTATTGGCCTGTAAAATCTGCTTACCTCTGAGCTCTGAATGAACTTCAGTTTCAGAGCCTCATTTGTGAAAGGCCTACCTCTGACTTCAGTGGGATTGCACAAAAGCACAGCAGTTAATTTGGAGTAAACCCTACAAGCTCTGAATCTTTGTACTGCTGCATATCATTCAGCCATTCAGATATATACGCTTTTTTGTATCCAACAACCTGTGCCTCTTGTCTTTCCTTCTGACGACCTCTTTGCAGGTCCTGGGGGGCTGCTATAAGGTCCCTACAAAGCTTTCTTTTCTCTAGGCCGAGTCATTTACATTAGATATTGCCCACTTCCTCACCCCCAGTGGGTCTGTAACGCATTCCCTTCACATCACCACCCTCACTGGCCTCTTCTCTGATCCTCATCCACCAGCTTCCACCTAGCCTGCTGCTATAGGAGCTCTACACACCTCAGCTGCTACTTCACAGTGATGACAACCACTGCCCCATCCTTTTCTTCCCATTTGCTCCTGAACATCTATCAGCACTTCAGACAAGATCTGTCACATCTCAACCCAGCTACTACCCTATTCACTGTCTGTTTGCTAAATTTTAGGAGCTGTGGCCCCACTCCAACAGTGGCTTGCTGCAGTAAGTCGAAGTAAGCAGTGAATGCATGGAACCAAACTTGTTTTTACCTGTGCTTGGTGCTCAGTTTTCCAGAAGCCAGAAGCCACCATCCTAATCCCATGAGATGGATGATTCTTAAAACATGTAAGTATTTCCATTAGTTTGTGTCATTGCAATCATGTCCTTAAAAAGCCAATTCTTTAAGATTTATTTTCCACACTGAATACAGTATATTCAGTTACTTAAAGGCTAGCCATTGTTTTCCTTAGTACGCAATAGAGTTCTGGAATTTACATTTGCCAATAAGGCCACTACAGAAAGTTCTACTGTTCCACGGTGTTGTATATCACATATCATGCTAGCAGATAATGTGAACTGTTGCAGATTCTGTACTCCTTTCAGAAGCAGATGGAAAACACGCCCAAATTCTGTAAATGTTTTTAGCTATCTTTTAGCTACAGGAGATGCGAATTATTTGCTACTGACAGAAAAAAAATATACACACATACGTACATACAAATATATATATTCCTTGCAGCTGGTTTATTATACTCATTTGAAAAATAGATAAGATTATTAGATTTTAAACTTAATTGCCTAAAATATTATGCTTTAATATAAAAAGCAGAAAGCCTTCAAATCATATAGTAGCAGAAAACTAGACTGAACTATACTGAATAATCAGCTTGAATTCTTAGCAGTCTTCCAAGGTCAACCGTCAGAATGGTTGAGGTTGGAAGGGACCTCTAGAGGTCATCTAGTCCAAACCCCCTGCTCAAGCAGGGTCACCTAGAACACGTGGCACAGGGTGGCATCCAGGCGGGTTTGGAAGATCTCCAGAGAAGGAGACTCCACAACCTCTCTGGGCAGCCTGTTCCAGGGCTCTGTCACCCTCACAGGAAAGAAGTTCTTCCTCACATGGAGATGGAACTTCCTGTGTTTCAATTTGTACCCATTACTCCTTGTCCTGTCACTGGCCACCACTGAGAAGAGTTTGGCCCCATTCTCTTTACATTCTCCCCTCAGGTACTTATACATATTGATCAGATCCCCTCTCAATCTTACCAAGGCTAAATAGGCCCAGCTTGCTTAGTCTTTCATCGTAAGATATCCCTTAGACGCCCCTCCAGTCCCTTAATCATCTTTGTCGCTCTACACTGGACCCTCTCTAGAAGCTCAATGTCCTTGTACTGGGGAGCCCAGAACTGCAACCAATACTCCAAGTGTGACCTCACCAGGGCTGAGTAGAGGGGCAGGATCACCTCCCCTGACCTGCTGGCAACACTCCTCCTGATGCAGGCCAGGATCCCATTGGCCTTCTTGGCCACGAGGGCACATTGCTGCCTCATGGTTAACCTGTTGTCAACCAGGACTCCCGAACTGCTCTCTGTGGAGCTGCTTTCCAGCAGGTGAATCCCTAATCTGCACTGGTGTCTGGGGTTATTCTCCTCAATTTTTATTGAATTTGCTGAAATTTAAGCATGCATGTGAACTGCAGAAATGAAGGCTGTAACATTGTCTCCAGGAATGAGCTATATATGCACTTCATATTTGATTAGATTGGATTTGCAAAGCGGGGGTGGGGGGCTTTGAAAGGCTAAGTTCTACATTCTCTGCTTACCTGCACCTCTGTAGATTTGACATCAGTGAAACTAGCACTCTAGTACCCCAACATATTTGAGAAGAGTAAGACCCCACAGTGAACAATAAGCAGTTTACCACAACCTGGTTGAGATACAGCATTAGCATATAGAAGGGCATACCAAATATGATGCTACTGTGATTTTTCTAGGTGTCAGATTGTTTAAATAGCCCATCTGGAATTTTTTACAGTACCAGACAGAGATGCAGATTGAGGAACACTGACAGCATGATTTTCCTAACACCTTCTCAGGGGAAAAGGTGTTACGAACCTTTTCTGTACCTCCTGTAGGCCTTTCCTCATTTTATCTATGCCAGTTCAGTTTGCCACTTCAGTTTAATCAAGAACACTTCAGTTTGGCTGCAGGTGGCAAAAAATATTGCACGGACACCTAAATGTGGAATAGGATAAGATATACAACAATTTTGGCTAGAGTGTTTTTTAAGTAAGCTGTGGAGAAGCTGTGTTTTCAAGCTGTGTTATGCAGAGCCAAGACCAGCCTTGATAGCATTCTGGCTCAAATATTTACCACTGGTATTCCCTGCAATTTCACTGAGTTTCATGCTGGCAACAATTTGTTACTATCCTATAGATGCTGATTGAGACCAGAATTCCTACCCAAATATTTTGTTTTCCTCACTTCAATACAACATCTTCCCCTTCCATGGGTCTAGTAACAATTACCCCAAAGGGGATAATATATTTTCTGGCTATTTCTTTTCAGTGGAAAAGAACAAATAATTTTTTTTTCTGTTTATCCTTTTTTGTTGTTTTGTTTTTTGTTTCTCTTCTCCCTTGAAGCCAATTCTGATGAGGAAAATAGCAATCCGGGCAAGCAGTGAATACTAGTGGCAGATTTTGACAGGTAATTCATGAACCAGGTATCACAGTAATACAAATTTCAGTGACTGCGCTGTCTTTGATCAAGTCACCTCCAGTGCAGCTCTGTGGTGCTGTAACACATTTCCTTTTACCTTACCAGATGTAAAAAACAATAACAAAGTTTGCTTTTGAATCCATGACTATAAGGACTGGCAAAATTTGATCTCTTTTAGGGACTTTTGCAGCTATGTTAGAATCAGCAGCACAATCTGAAATTACAAGCACACAGGCATCAGTAGATCTTCACTTTCGTCCTAACATCTTCCTTACTTTTATTATATCTATAGCCTAGAAACTGTACTTAACATTCATCAGTTCTTGCTGTATATTTTGATAGATGTGGATTTTAAGTGATTGAGGTAGATATAAATGTTCAGGAAGAAGATTATGGTGATGGGAAGAGCTAACAAGTAGCCAATAAATTTTTTGGAATAGATATTTTGAGTATAAAAATCAAGCACCACTAAGATTTATATAAGTCAGTTCAGTAAGCTATAGTTTGGATTCAATCTTTTAAGTAGGTTTGTTCTTGTCTATCTGTAATTCACAAAAATCAGAAACATCATATTGCTTTTCAGGCAGCAGTGAAGTTATGGTCACAGTGAGATACAAATTGATTTTCTTTTTATATGGGGATGCTTTCATCCATTCTTCAGAAACATGACTGGATACTAACAGAATTTTTCAAAGAACATTAAAGAATAAAATATTTAATTAAAGGCATGCTATAAACATTGTAAGCCAACTTTTATTTTCTAAAGGCTAAACTGACTGTTTAGTGTATGAAACTGGGATAACTCTACCACAAGAATGCAGCTTGGGGATAGGAATGATCTTTCATTAAAATAGTTTGCAAAAATACTTTAATATGAACAAATCTAAATGGTACTGTGCTATTTTATGAATATCTTACAGTACTGAAAATATTTCTATTTGTATTTTAACTCTGAAATTTGATGTCTTATATTTCATATTACATATACAGAGACCAAATTAGGTCTCCCTATTTGTTTGGTTTGATACATAAATATTTTTATTAAAAATCATTTTAATAATTCATTTTAGTTTTTAAAATCTAATCTTAGTTTATTTTGCTTGTTGATCATTTGTCTTTAGAACAAGGATCCAGAAAGAGGATATCCTTACTGATTTGATCTGGAAACCTCTTCTGTTTTCTGATACTTTCCTGATGTTTCTGATGCCAATACGAACTTGCCAGAAAAAAATGGTCTAGTTTACAGTTTCTTCATGAACAGATTATGGACTCTAGATACCCATTGAGTATCTATATGGGCTGTACATCAAAGCTGAAGGGCTTCTGTAAAAGAAATGTTGGTCAGTGGAAGCTAGAAGCTGCCCGACTTACAGGTACTAAAGACATAGAGCTCTTAAGAGCCAAAAATTTTTGTTCATTGGAAAAAAAAATGTACAGGAGGCCCATGGTAAGGAAAAAGAAAATGGACGAGAAGCTTGGAGGAAGAGGAAACAAAATTTTATCCTTGAACTTCAGTTTATTTAGTTCTGCCTCTAAAAATAGTGGTTGTATATCCCTATCGTAAAGAGGCAGTAAATAAGATTTGTTTTTAATTGGCAGGAAATGCTTTGTACTGCTGTTATATGAAACACACGTGTGATTCCTGTCTCTATGTCAGCCACTTTAGCTGTAAGAAGAGCGCTGAAGGGCTCTCAGTTGTTATCTAATGTGTGGTTTGGAATGTGATTCTCTTTCAGCACAGTGCCAGCGATGCCATTTCTGAAGGCCTGGGAGGTCTTTAAGACAGGCAGAGACAATCTTTTCCAGTGCTTCCTTATAAGCCAGCCACTGAAATGGAATTCCTCAAGAGATCTGGAAACATTGGAAAAGATGGAGCTTGGTCGGATCCAAAATGTATGGCATCAAATTCAATTATCATTCACCTGCCTTTGTGGCAGATGGATTACAGAAGATATGATAAAATTTCAGCATGGGTAAAATATTCACATTGTGCCATCGAACCACGTGGTTTTACAAACCACACAGCATTCTGATGTCTCTGATCTCTTCAAACACTATATATGACACACATTGCTTAAACTAGTGTTTACTGATCCTGTCAAAGTAACATCAGCAGGAGATGAGTTATTTATGTGAGCGAATTTGCTTGTGAATTTTCATGTAACTCGTGAGAAGATCATAATACTGTTGTACTTTTTAAAAGCAGCCCTAAGTCTTCTAGAGCAAGGGATCTCATCCTGTTACGCATTTCTTCTAAATGACATTAAAAGCCACCCTCTTTCCTCAGCTCAGTAGCTGAGCATTTCCCTCTGAGGCTACACATATGCTGACAGATACCTGGCAGCAACAGCTGCTGTGGTGCCATACAATTTCTCCCAGCAGTGGTGACATGACAGCAAACTTACTTCTGAAATTTCCTTCACAGAGATTTGCTCTATTCTCTTAAACTGTTTTCCAGTTAAGAGTTTGGACCAATATATTAGATTCTTTGCCAAAACACATACACTATTTCTTTCAAGACACGATTGGAAGGAGTAAATAATAAGCAATAAATTCATGTGTGAATAGGAAAGACAAGTGACGCACATTAAAGGTAATTTTTTTTTTTCATATTTTAGTAAGGTTATCTCAGTTTTAAATACAAACTATTCCTATGTTTAAATAAAATCATGTTTCTTGGGGATCAGTTACTGGTTTTAAAAGTTGCGTAATTTAGAAAGTTTTTGTTAAATACGAGTACAAAGACCAACAAAAACAAATGTAATTTTTGCTAGTCTTGCTCTTGTTCCTATCTGGAGAAATCCATCCACAAGACACATGCTGTGGCTGAAGGTAAGAATTGAAATACCTTTCAGGTAAGTTTGAGACAACAAAAAGATGGGATAATGGTTTCCATCTCAGACAGAGGTGGGCTTTCACAGCACTCAGCAGGAGCTGGAAGCCAGGAGGGGCTGCATTCTGCAGAGTCTATTTGACTCTGTGAGAAGCCAGGGCTCCTGCTGAGTTTTGAACTCTTTTGCTGCCTCCCTGAGCTCTGAAAGCTCCGGATGATTCAGAACTAACTGCTGTGCAGGAGCGCGTCGCTTTTAAAGAGGGAAGAGACTGAACCTGCCAGGTTCCTGCAGGGAGGTATTCAGGGTAGCGTCCTCCCTCCTGAAAGAGTCCAGGTATGAATGCCCATCTTTTAAAAGCATCTCAGGGAACCGTAATGGCATATCTCCTCACACGTCTCCATTAGGCTACAGGTTCACTTAACAGGTTACAAGCTGCACTAGGTTACAAGCTACACAGGCTACATTTAATAGAAATTCTTCTACGTGTGCAGAAATGAATGTAAGCTTGATGTCAATGGAAGGACTGCACAGTGACATGGACAATCCTTTGTGTTACTCAAAGTTATCAGCACGTGCTGTAGAAAGAGACCAAGTCCCCCTAAAACACCTTTTCCCCAATTTTTCAGCCCCTTCAATAAATTTGTGACTGAAATAAATATGTATTTTCACTTTGCTTTAACAAATGGCTTCTTCAGTTTATCCTTGGATAGTAAGGAAAGTTTTTAAATGAACTGAAATGCATCATTCTTCATATGGAGTGAACTGTCCAAATGTGTGTTTTACACCTGATCGGTCTAACAACGATTTAAGGTTAAACAGCTTGAAACCAGATGAAGTCAGGCTTGTAAGAAAAAGCTGGATGCCTCCATAGCTGCCTCTGCCAATGCCGCTGCCTCTAATTTGTCACAACTGGGTGAGATAAGAGAGGAGTCAGAGGTGCCAGTGGGCAAGCTCTAGCTGACGACTTCTGTGTGCATCTGTTAAATTAAAGTACAGCAGACGAGGACCCCAGCTCATTTAATTTAGCACAGTGTATCTGCCCTGGCATTTGCTAAACTCTGAGGCCAAATAATCCTTGCTCATCCAACATGTTCTTGCTTTGGGGCATTCTGCCTTTTGCTCAGTATTTCCTCTCGCTCTGCCAGCAGCTTGGTGGAATTTAACTTGGCAGAGGTTATTATAGAAAGAAAACTAAGTTTCCTAGAGACATGACATCCATGATGCATCTTCTTCACTTGGTGAATAAAGTGCATTCAAAATGGTGCTGAAACATTTTCTGAAAAAGGTTCCTAAGAACATAGAGCTTTAGCATTCCTGCAATGCATTTTAAAAATAAAATGCTACACAAAGATTAATTTCTTATTTCTTAGTTCATTATAAATACTTTTCACACATTCTCCCACAGTTTAAAATCTGAGGGCCTGACTCCAAATCCAGTAAAGTCAGTGGGAAAACTACTGATCATGCTATGTAACTAAATAAAAATATAGCCCTAAGGACCTGTAGGGTATAATGTGAATTCTCTCATGGGCTACAGTAAGCTAGCAACTAGCTTCATGTAATCTTGCAGCCTGGGAGAACTACAGTCACAACTCAGGACTTAAAGACAACTTATATCTGAGTATCAAGTCATAAAAGGTTGCCAAATTGCATGTTTTTATCTTGGAGCTGGAAGAAAAGTGCTAGCTTCTAGACAAATCTTACCTATTAACCTTCTGTTTGCCATTTGGTGACTTTTTTAGTAGTATTTTATAGTAAAAGTTTGATGTGAAAGGTACTGCCTGCAGTATGCAAGAAATCTTGATTGTTAATATAGAAATTTAGGCTATGCAGCATCACCCTCATCTTAAGTCTCAGGCTTTAGAATGAACACAGGTTTTATTTCAGAATGAAATTAGTTTTGGTTACTTCTTACTAGTGGTCAGTGAAGACAGATGAAAACCTAAATGAACTTAAGCAAAAGAAAGAGCACTAATGTGCTAATATCATTGAGGAGAGAAATTTCTAAATTCCAGAGAGGAAATCAGCTAAGTTCCAATATTGACCTCCTCAATCTTTGCTTTCTTTGCTAGTTTATACAACTCCGAAATAACTGCTAGTGATTTTGTTTCCATACTTTTAATTAGAAACAAATCTCAATGTCAGGAAAAAAACTGAAGCTAGAGGAATTTACTAGACAAGTATAATTTTGTTTCCTACTAGTTATTAAATAGATCAAATTTCAGGCACACGTGAACTGAAATCCCTCAAAACACAAACCTTTGTATTACAGCTGTAAAAATTATATACTTTTTTAAAACGTATATGCTTAACGAAGTATATGGTGAAAGACAAATATGAGCATTTTCACTGGAAAATTGAAAAAGAGTAAGGTCTGGAAAAAAAAAGGTTGTGAGTTCAGTTTTAATGCAAAAGGTCAAGCGCCCCTCTAGTTGGTATATCCTGCTACTGCCATTTCTCACCCATATATCCTGCTACCCATTTCTCACCCATACAGGTCAGCCTTTGAAATGGAGCATAAGTTAAGCTATGAAGCTGTGCAATTTCTGATGCTGCACTCTCCTGGGGACAGCTTTCCAGTGTAGCTCTGTTGGATTTGTGCTACACAGAATGCATTTTTTAAAACTGTTGAAATATCTAATGGAAGATCTATTTACATATAGAAACTTTAATACAGCTTCTTTATACTTCTAGAGAGAATCTTCATTGCTCAGTACAGGCTCTAGCTCCATAACTGCTCCATTTCAAATTTTTGCTTTCATATATCTTTAAGACTCAATACAAGAAGGTTTTTGCCTTCTTAATAGCTTGTTAAAAATTCCAGTCTTCTACTGGTAAGACGTATAGAATTTGTGGTTTGCAAAATGTCTTTAATTGATTTATGACAAAATCCTCTCATATTCAAGTACCCCAAAAAAAAAAAAAAAAAAAAAAAAAAAACTCAGGGTGAAAATAAAGTGTTAAATGATGTTTCCAAGACAGTGTGCATTCATTTAATTACAAATACATACATTTCACACTTGTGTGTTTACAAATACTTAGCTTCAACACTTATGTGATTAGATACAAAATATCTAATTTTTTGAGGAAATCTGTTTTGTTTTGAGGAAAAAAAGTAATGTTTGCATTGCTTTAATAAACACTCTATTAATTTAGTGTTGGTTAAAATCTTTCCCTCTGGCACTGGCAATAAGGCTAAACAAAATTATCTTTTTAATTTTGTTAGGATGCTTTTACTGCATATTACTATACAAAAGAACTATCCGCAAAGCAGTAACTTATCTGCTTTAATTGTAATATTTTATATACGGTATTTTACAGCTGGTGAAAACCAAACAGGAGAACTTAAAGCTTGCAAAAAAGCATGAAAATCAGTGCTACCAAAAATCCAGACAGAAAGAAAAAAAAAAAGCTAATTACTTCCCTTACTTACCATAAAAAGTAATATATACTCCAATGCCCGAATTTTGCCATGGTTTTCTTATGCTCAACACTATATGAGAACAGTATTTGTATCACTGAGTATTTTTAAGCCACTTCCATAGGAAAGGGTGAATTTTTTGAACAGCGAAATGGTATGGGGCAATCTCCCCACACTCTGGTACAATGCAAACCAGCAAACCATTGGCAAACCACTAATACTTTTCCCTGTCTTCATGTCCAGCACTTGAGTTCTGCAGCCTTAAATTTCATGCAGTTACCTTTGAGATCTTGAGACATTTAGATCTTAATCTCCCAAAGACTGGGCCTGTGTGGGACTTCACACTGCATTTAAATAATTTAAACTTCTGCCATAAATTCAGTGTTGTCTAAATGTCTCAGCACTAAGTCTCCAAATCCTTTAGAAAATTCAGGGAAAAGATTGCCTCTTTCCCATGGCACACTTTCATTCACACATGGAATAAATTCTTTCAGTTTTTTTTTTTTCCATTCTTTTATAAATTGCATGTCATTACAAGATGCACTATTTTGGAATAACCTTTTTCCCCTGATGGAATAATATTTAAACAGCAGCAGTACATTCTTGGGGTTATCATGGGCTATGGACGGATATAGAAAAATAGAGTTTGTATAGGAAGGTGAATTTTTTAATTATTTATTAAATGGCTGCATGCTCAATATCTTGTCTTTTTTTCTCTCTGTACCAGGTGGTTTGACAAACTCAGTAAGGGGATGTAACTTGTTATAAATCCGGCTTTGAAAAACGCCAAAGCTACAAATCCTTATTCAGACTGTTCGAATGAACAAAGTAACCACAGGGGATAAACTGGACTCATTCAGCCTAATATTTTTTTGTGCCAGAAACTCTGGTTGATACCCTTCACGTCTGCTTCAACCATCAAGATTGGTATAACGAGGTCATAGCTCCCCCCACTTATGTGGGTGGTCTCTGAGCTACGCAAAGCCAAAACTGTAGTTAAGTGCTGAATGCAGCACAGGAAAGCAGTTATAAGTGTGCACAAGAACTGCAAAACACAAAAGTGCCAAAGCAAAGTTATATGCATTTTATCTTGTGTTTAAAAGACAAATAAGTCATCTTTGGGATTTTAGCCAATTTCTGTAAAGGAGGATAATCAAGAATACTACCTTGTAAGTAAAATAAAATATTCTCCAAAGAATGAATCTGATTAGTGCAGATTTGCACTTTCACTGTGCCTGTGCTTTTACTCGTTTTTCCAAATATTTAAGTGATACATAATTATTCATAAGAACTTCACAGAGTTGTAAGATAAATCAGCGTGGAAGGGACCTCAGAAGGTCTCTAGTCTTCTAGCGAGGTTCTGGCTCAAAGCAGAGTCAGCAGGGAGATCACATCCAGTTGAAAACCCCTGGATCCACAGCCTCTCTGGGTAACCTGCTCCACTGCTGAACTGTCCTCAAGATAAATTGTTTTTCACCATGATCCACTGAAAACTCTGCTGTACCAACCCCTATGCTTATTGCCATGCATCACTGTGAAGAGTTTAGCTTTGTCGGCCAGTTGATCTTTTTGCTGGTCATGGGAAACCGCTATTAGGTCCTCTCAAAGCCAGCTCTTCTCTAGGATGCACATGCCCGGCTCCCTCAACATCTCCTCACAAGGCATGTGCTATAGTCCCCAAACATCTTGGTGGCCTCAGCTGAATTCATTCCAGTTTATCAGTATTTTTTCTTGTACTCGGTGTACAAAACATGACATAGTATGTTGTCAACCTTCTCCAGTGCCAGGGTACATTACTGGCTCAGCCCAGCTTGCTGCCCTCCAGGACTCTCAGGACTTCTCCAGCAGATCTGTCTTCCAGGCAGGCAGGCAAGTCCCACCTGTTCCGCTTCCAGGGCTTCTTCCTTCCCAAGTGGACAACTTGGCATTTTATAATGTTCCTGCTGGCCCTTTTCCTGTAGCCTCTTTTGGCCTACTCTGTAGGTCCTTTTGGGTTCTCCTATTGTTGAGCTGAAAGCAACTGTCTCATCACGATGCCTTTTTCAGAGCTTTCTGGTGAAAAAAAAAAAAAAAAAGTCCTATCTCTTGCTGAGATAACCCAGAAATCTTTTATTTTGGTTTTATAGAAACTGGAACTGAACTGAAAAGGACGTTTCCCAAGAGAGAACACAAACATCCAGAGCCAACGCAGCCTTGGAAGACTTTGTGAAACCAGCTTTGAAAGGTCCTTCCGCTTGCTCCACCACTATCCACCTCAGCTCAACAAACAGGTATTAACAACTGAAGAAAATAAAAAGTGAAACAGCAAGAACAAAAGCCTCCAACAAAGCAAAAAGTACATTTTTAAATGGTGATGGGCAATAACGCCAGTTGAACAGATAAGAGTCTACACAGTTATAGATTCTCAGATGACTTCAGCATCAGTGTAATTCAGTGTGTAAGTGTGGTTTAACTTGCCAAGGTCCTATAACTCAGTGATTTGTTTTGTACGGAAATTCAAACAGCCTATGACATTGGAAAAATCTTGTATTCCTTCAGCACACATTCCCTTTATTCCTGTTCTTTTTATTCTTTTTAGCAACGAAATGCTGGCTGTAGACTGAGTTAGAAAAATTTTTAACTCACCATCTCAGAGTGAGAAAAAAAAAAAAGCAACCTTAAAAAGAATACACTATTTTATCATTTAAATAATATAGAGAAGGTAGAAAAATAAATAGTGAAAGAGAGTAGTAGTCAGGGGATAATATAGACTAGGGAAATAGAAAAAGAAAAAAGCTGTTTATAAGGGAAAATATAGCAAATATAATGATGAAACACTACTTGACAACAGTATAAACCTTTTTCTAGAGAACAGCTCACCCCTGTCAGTCTGCCCATGCTGAAGAAATAAAAAATACAGTTTCAATACATGGTAAGTGCTTTGATAAAGGCAGCAGGCCAAGAATTACACCTGATTATGAAAATGAATATTTAAAAATGACATTAAAATATTAAAGAAAGGCAGTTTGATGGCACAGATGAAAAAAAATCTGCCTGTGCTTTAAGGACCTGAATCTATGGGAGATTCAGGTCCTTAATGTATCTTAAAGGTGATGATGAATTTCCAGAAGTGCTCCTAGGCAGCTATTTGTCATTTAAACATCAGTTTCCTACATTCACTCCACTACGCTAGATAAAATATTTGTTTTTTAGTTTTTAATATTGGTGAGTCAAATAAACATAATTCCATGCCTCCACAGGCATCATTCCTTGATAGAAACCATTCCAGTATTTGTCTCTGTCAAGAGTCTTCCCGAACATCCACTGTAATTCAATTTCCCAATTATTTTTATGATATAAAAAGCAGGAGATACCTCCTGTTAAGGCAGCAGGCAGGTGCCTAAGCCACAGATTAGGCCCTGGTCTGTGGTTAAGCTGACTGAACAGGAATGAGAAATGACTGAAAATGACATGGAAAAATGCTGGACGTGACAGATAACAATGTGAAACGCTGAGAAAAGTTACAGACGGTGCCGTGAGGGATGGCTGAATTTCACGGGCGGTTAAGACAGACGTTATGCGAGAAACACCTGAACTTCCCAGATAGTCGAAGGGAACCTGCAGAGTAACAGACAGGCGCCCTCCAGGGACCTCCCTATCCCACCGCAGGGCATAGGGGGCAGCCATGGAGAATGCTGGGCACCAGCACAGGCCGGACTCCACCGCACCCGTCTCCATCACGAGCCCTTGGACACTCCCACCACCTCCGCCACCTTGGGGGCTCTGCTGTTCGCCCCAGCAACGCCGTTCTGATTGGCTCAAATTCTCACAGCGCCTGGTGATTGGCTGTTGGCGGGGGTAGGGGGAAGCCGCCGTTTTCTGGAAGGTTCTTCGGGCAGTGACGGTTCCAGCGCTATTAGGAGTGCAGTGACCGGGTAGCTGTTTGACGGCAAGCAAAGGGCAGCGTGTTTGTCTGCCGCAGCATTTCCTCAGTCACTTTCACAAATCTATCTATGCAGCCAACCTGAAAGGTGAAAGCGGACACACTTAAATGTGGCAAACCAGTCTACTATCTAAACAAAGAGGAATTTCTTTTATTAATAAAGAAGTGTGAAGATTTCATCTGAATGTGTTAAGAGCAGTGCACACGGACTCAAGTCTATGAACCACCATTTAGATACAGGGTGTTACAAGAAGTTGTTTCCACATAAGGTTTTAGGGTATATAGCTCTTCAAGGTTGAGGGAGGGCATAATTATAGGAACAGTGACATTCTCTTTCTTTCAAGGTTAGCTGCCTAACCGAGGTGTTCCCTCAGCCTCTTCTAAGGCTCTTCTGGGAGCTTGCTGTGCTGGTAGCTCTTCCCAGTGCTCAGAAATTGCTGCATGCTCAAGGAAAAAAGTTGAGCTGGGTAAGGGGCTTTTGTTGTTGTTTTTTTCTCCCAGTCATAGCCCACGCAGTGCCCCTACCCCGTGAGCACAGCCAGCTCCCCTTGCAGTGCAGCCTGGAGCTGGGAAGCTATCCTGCAGCCTCTGTTTTGCTCAAGGTGCAGTGCTGTGGTGTTGAAAGGACTCTTGAGTAGTGTGTGTTACAAGGTGCTGAAGGTCCAGGTTGAAAAAAATGTAAGAGCAATTCCAGGCAAGAGGATCCAGCTTAGGAAAACAGAAGGTTGGCACCTTTGGAGAGGAGCAGCAGCACCTGCCACTCTCTTGCCAGGCTGAGGTACAAGTGATGTTCAGTGCTGTGGTGGTGAGTGTGCAGGAAACAGGTGTAATACAACTAAGTTTGAGAGCTTGTGCAAGAGGAGTCTGTCAGTCATTCACAAAATTCAACCTGAAGCAAGTTGCCCTGACCCACGCCTGCTCATTTCCTGACAGTTTTACTCTCCCTCAGTCTCCTGCCCACAACCCCATGAACACGTCGATGTGGGCGCCTTGTGGGCCTGGCCAGGGTCACTGGTGGGCACAGCAGAAAACATACAGTATCAGCAACTTCTATGATGTCCTTGTACTTGGTGATGACACCTCATTCATGCAGAGATCTGCTCCATCCTTCAGAGCCATCAGCTGGCAAGAGCTGGTGTGTGTGGCCTCCAAATCTTGTTTCTTTCAGCCTCCCTCAACTTCAGGCCAGTTTGCTACCAGCTTTTCCTTCTTTGGGACATATGCTTGAGGTCTCTGGTATGGAAGAGGAATGGCAGAGGGGAGATGGCTGCAGCATTTCTGCCGTCCTGTCATCGATGGGAATGGGATTGTCTGTGCTGTGACCCCGCACCTGCAGCCTTCGGGATGGAGAGCTTTGGGAGACTGAAGCTGTAAGTATGTCCCCTTTTTGCTCCTTCACTCCCGACCATGAAGCTGATGAAGCCATCAAGGTGATCTGACATCACCTTGTTCCTCCTGTCCAGGCGCTTGTCTATGGAGTGTGCCACAGAACTGCCTCCAGTCCCCGAAGCCTCTTTAAATGGAGCTTCGCCGCTCACCAGCTGCCCTGCACCGGCAGTGGACAGCTCAGGGAGCAAGAAGTGCCTCCCCTGACACAGAAGGGGAACAGATTCTTCAAGGTGAAAAGTGCAGTCAGCTTTTGCTTT
This sequence comes from Tinamus guttatus, assembly GCF_059628265.1. Taxonomy (NCBI): domain Eukaryota; kingdom Metazoa; phylum Chordata; class Aves; order Tinamiformes; family Tinamidae; genus Tinamus; species Tinamus guttatus. The sequence continues at coordinate 2,215,667 of NW_028288917.1, forward strand.
CTAGGAGACTGCAAAGCTCTGTGATCTGTGCCTCCTTCATGCCCAGCCTGCCTGGAACTGCAGCCCCAAATATATGGCTTCGGAAAGTCTGGGTGCGGGCGTGCTGGTAACAGTGAAATATTTGAAGGGCTGGGGGGACATCTCTGTTTCCTGGTGTAAATGGAATTACTTCTCCCTCCTGGAAAATCTGCCCCTTATACAGTAGGATGCTCCACTGGGTTTTTAGAGTACTTGCATGACTGGCGTCTTAATGCCAGGGCTGTCATCTTAATCTAGCTGTAGCAGTTTTCATTTTGGGTGCTCTCCTTGGCACTGCCTCTTTAGCTCAAATTCGGACCTTCTACTTGATTCTCTTATCAAAGAGCAGAACAATTCACTCTTTAACCTCTTAAACTGCTTCTATGCTTCTATTCCTTCTGCCTTTTTTTCTTGTGATAACGGTAGGATTTTATTTCTTTACCATATTTGGAATCTCAATTATATCCCTCTCCCTGGGAGTCATAATGATGTCAGTATCCTGACTTTCACTTAAGTGTGGTTGTATAAGCACTCCTGAAGAGCTCGAGATAGCCTAAGGTGTTACAAGGCCAAAAAGAGTGCAATGAACTTAACATCTGATTTTTCAAGGACTTGATTCTTGTTTTTCAAATGCTCAGAGCTGCCAATACTGTAAATGTCTGATTAGTCCTACAAGCTAAAAGTGTAGGTTGTTTTATGGACATTTGGAAGTAATTAATCCCTGGAAAGAATACTATTTGTTTGGCCCTGGAAAGAATACTATTTGTTTGGTATTTCAGCTCAAGCCATTAGCAGGCACAAATCATCATAGGAAGCAGGTCATGACTACAGTTGGTTTTATGGATATACCTGTGTGTGTCTGTGTTCAGAGCAGGTATTGTGTTATAATAGCAGTTAGTGAACTGCTGAATTGTCACTGCCACTGTCAGGATATCCTGCCCTGCTTTCAGGTATCTCATCCCCCACAAAAGGTGAGTGCATGTGAAAGCACAGCAAATGCAACATTTTGACAAGGTGAGAGACATGCCCACCTTCCATATCAGCTACAGATTAGTGCCATATAAATACATATAAACTTGGTGTGAAAAACAACAGGTAGCTTAAACTTCTGGTACTGCTCAGAGGTAGCTCGGTTAGGTCTAGCAAGCTTGGAAGAAAACCATGAAAGACCAGATGAAACATTTCAATTTTGGTTCTGTTCTCTGATCTTGCAAGAAGCTTAGATATTCAAAAGAGAATAGAAAGAAAACGCATCCTCAGGTAAACTTTCTAATTTCAGAAGTACACCAGTAATATAAAATCCCATTTTCATAAAGTTGGCCTATTGTAATTTTGTATTCATAATGCTGGAGTTCTCATCTGGTTCTTCAGAGCACTCCATGATAGCACAAATGCTGGTCTGTGTCTGTGAAAATTTTAATCAGGTGTTTACTTCTACATCAGCTTGTGAAGTGCTAAGCGTGAGTTAAACAGGTAAATAATTTGTCAAAAGTGACTTAAAGCACAATACATTATAGTGTAGGACATACACATATGATTGATACTTCACCTAATTATTTTTTAAACATGATAGTACAGACTAGCTAATTTCCAGCCAAAACCTTCTTACTGAAAATATGTATGCCAAAGGCATCTTTTTTTTTTCGTTATCTGGAGAATGCTGATAAAATAATAAACTTTTATCGCAGACAGAAGTGAATACTTTTGCCTAGGCTTGTCACATTTATTTCTGCATACTTAGCATTTTAATTCCAATTACAATTAGCATTTACACGAAGAACTATCTATATAATAATATGAAAACTAAATTTAAAAGGATTCTAAGAAAAATGTCGTTTAAGCACAGAAACTTTTTTGCTACTCATTAGCAGAAGGCTGAAGCCCTACCTTTTCAGCTGGTTCCTGTCCGATTTGTTTTCATTAAATCTGGCAAACCCGCTGTAGTGGACAGTGTGAATACATGATTCCTTCCCTGTCACCAGGCACATGCAGAGCACCTTGCAGACTCACCTCTGCAACAACAGTGACTTCAACCATAGCTAAAGGAAGAGAAGTAGTCTTTCCTGGGTGACTTGCAGAAATAGTGCTGTCTCGTTGTTCCTCTTCTGTGTTTCAATGGAAAACATGTTCATTTTTGCTAGTGACTACATTTCTTTTGGTTTAAAGATATTTTTTACAGAAGCCACTAAACTCTGAATACTCACAAAATTTCACAAATCTTGATAGGTGAATAAAAAGGCTAAAAATAACTCATATAATATCTATTATTGCCTTCATATCTATTACACAATGGAAAAACAAAACAGCCTGACACTTTTCAGGAGACTCCTCCTTTCCTCTCTTCCTCCATTTCTTCACAAATATTTAATTGCAATTTTAAATTAAAAACTACCTTAATGAACACCATGCATATCTTTCCCACTATCCAAATGTGTTCATATTTTACACTTCAGCAGGTGAACATATGCTAGCACGACAATTACTTTTAGTTCATTTCATGGCTAAAGTAGTGCTGAGCGTCTGAGGGGGCTGATAGCTGTTTCCAACCTGTTTGTAGGGGTGCACCCACTCTGTCTCCAAGTCATGGATCCTCATACTGAGGATCATGGCACTCATACTGAGGAGATAACTTCAGGCAGCCTCCAGAGCACATCATATTTAGATCAGTTTTTATGACTTCTTCAGTGGTGCTAGTGTTAGTTTTATACTTTTACTATTCTGTGGCTTGAGCAAAGTCAGTATCTCACAAGTACCACCATCCAACAATTAGATTGACTGTTTGTTCAGGTGAAGAGGAAGTATTGGCATCTTATCAGTTTTAAGTCAGAAACATCACTTTTTTTTTTTTTTCATTTTTGGAAAGATCAATCATGCAATATGTTTTGATTTTTTATTTAAATCAAAAAGACAACTTTTATTATCAATTCACCTCAGTGAGTGAGTGGATGTGTAGACTGGAGAGAACCATCTTCCTTCTTCAGGAACCTTATTTACTGAAAGTCATTTCTCAAAACTTAAAAAAAACACTTGAAAAAAAAATAGATTCGTTGAATCAGTGAAGAAGTGTGGTTAGTTTTCCTCTTGCATTTCCTCACTCTGGACTTTTTTTCATAATCCAGGTTCTGGAAGAAAATTAAAAATCTGGCTGCTCTTGGATCCTTTCATCCTTCCCTTCTGCAGCAGTTCTCCTGAAGATGCCCAGGTAGTGTAGGTTCTATCCATAAGAGCACAAGGAGCTGGGATTTGGAAAGAGGTAACATAGCCTGACAGGGGAAGTTCATTGTGATTCTGTTCTCGTCCAGCATCTATCTGTATCTGTTTTGTAGTGTGTATCTTTTGTCATATCTGCAGTGTCTAATTCAAAACTTACAAGCAAGTGAGATTTTTTTTTGTCTTTCTTATGCATTTACAGAGGTTAGGTCAGATTCCACATTGACGCTAAGAGAGAATAGCTTGAGGTAAAAGATAGGTTTTTTGTCTGTCCTCTTGTATTATAACAGAATTGACTTGATACATTTTATAATACATCTGTGAGATGGGTGACTTGCTAGCATTTGCATATTTAGTGAAATTGTTTCTAAATTCTGTTCAGTTGTTTTGCTGCCTGATGCACCAATACAGATTTTTGTTCCCACCACCACTCAGAAGGGTGCAACCTAAATTCAGCTGGCTAGAGCTTTTATTTCACTGTTTATGTTCTTGACTATTCTCAGCTACAGAAGTATCTGCCCCTTGTTAAAAAATCCCTAAAACCTTTGTTTGCTCCTCTATTGTGTAGATTGAATATATCAGTTTTTCCTCATCTTTCTATGCTGCTCTCATTTTACAGATCATTTTATAGCATCCCTGACCTCAATTACAGTTGTCTCACATAAACAGATTTTAGATTTATAACCCTGAGCTAGAGAAAATGAAATATGCTTCAGCTCCCATAGAAAAGGGTAAAATATTTTATAAATCTCTTTAAAATGCAAAAGTGAATGTAGTGTTGGACTCCATTAAAACTTTTTTTTCTCTTGGTACTGGAATCTGATTGCAAATTAGTAGTTAAAAATTACAGAGTGATACTTGAAGCTGTAAAGCTAACTGCGGCCACATGGCAGACGTAACTTTATTCACTGGTTCCGTTCAACCATAATCAGGCATCAGCAGCTTTGAACTCTTGGAGTAGCTACATTCACTTGCCGTCTGCCAGCTACTAGGGTATAAGATAGTGAATGAGTTTTTAAGTGGACTGAAAGAGTTGAAAATATTAAACAGAGTGCGAGAGTAAGACTAAAGAAAAATCACAACAGTTAAAAAGTGTATATTTAATGCTCTTTGCTTCTAAACTCCTTACATTTCTTTATTCTCTTTTCATAGCATGTGAAGAGACTACATAAAATAAATTAAAAGGTTTGCATTTTAAATCCACTTTTTTGCTGGCCCTCTTCTTTAGTATTTCTATTTTGGTGAGACAAAAGTTCTGTTCTGTTCAGAATTATTTGAGCTAATTTAACTGCCTCGTTCCTGATGTGTGTGCAATTTTAGTAGATTGCCCTTGAAGCAGTACTATATAAATATTGTTTACAAAATATATGAAGAAGGAAAACTGAAACTTCAATAACAATAATAATAATGTTCAGAATTTAGTTTTGTTCTAGTTGTTTTGTTCTAAGGTGGCCAGTTCCTGATACAGATAGCTGAAACATAGGTTTCTAAGGGACTAGGCAACTCAAATGAAATAGAAGAAAATCAGGAAGTAAAATATTTAAGCTAAAGGTTTAGTAGAAATGCTGTCTGTAGTATAGGGTACTCATTTACACACTCACAGTGTGTAAAAACATGCATAGCATCCTGCAGTTGGTTTAAATTTGGGGGTATTAGAGAGTAAAAACCCCAATCTAGAAAATTTCATTTAGATATGCAAAGTATTGAAGAGCTGATCTTGATCAGAGGAATTCTTAACGGCTGTTCTTACTTGTATAACAATAAGGCCAGTCAAATGTATAAGACTATTAATTTGTCTGTATTTTGAAAAAAAACTACATACTGATCCATAGGCTCTTGGTGGATCAGACTTCTTTTTCACACAAAATGTTGCATAATTAAAAAAAAAAAAAAAAGCCAGAAAGAACTAGCTAGCAATCTAAAATGAGAGGAATCACAGAATGGTTAAGGTTGGAAGGGACCTCTAGAGATCATCTAGTCCAACCCCCCTGCTCCAGCAGGGACACCCAGAGCACGTGGCAGAGAGTGGCATCCAGGCAGGGTTTGAAGATCTCCAGAGGAGATCTCCACAACCTCTCTGGGCAGCCTGTGCCAGGGCTCTGTCACCCTCACAGGAAAGTTTTTCCTCATATGGAGATGGAACTTCCTGTGTTTCAGCTTTAACCCGTTACCCCTCATCCTGTCACCGGCCACCATGAAGAAGAGCCTGGCCCCATCCTCCCTACAATTATTCCTCAGGTACTTCAATATGTTCATCAAGTCTCAGCCTTCTTTTCTCCAGACAGTCAATAAATGTGCATGGGGTTGAGAAACAAGCAGGGATATAGGACCAGCATTTTAACTTCAGAGAAAAAAGAAAGTAACTCATGCAAGGAGAGGGTGTCTAGAAGGATTTCCACAGGAGTCATCAAGGGATTTCGAGATCTGAATTAGAAAGAATATACTGAACTAATTTGTTAAGGTAATACTGGCCCTTCAAATTGCAACACAAACAACATTTTTTTTCTCAAACTTTAGCTTCCATACATAGTTTAACCATTTTCCATTTTTATGTGGAATTTTTTTCCATATCATCTTACATACAGTAGAGGGAGAGAAAAAATCTTGTTATGATGTATTTTTATTTTTTTATATTTAAGATTTGTTTTTATTGTTTTGAATACCTGTGATATGAAAATCTTTGCAGAATAGTATGCAAGTTTTTCATTTTAAATGGTAACTATATGATAAAAAAGTTCATTATTGCTGATTGTTTCTCTTGTTTCTATCTTTCTAGTAACATATTTAAAGAATAATTTTGCTGTACTAGATAAAATGACGTTTAACCTTGTTAATTACTAGGGTAAAGAAGCGTTATTATGCAGTTCAACTCCATTGAAATGTTATTTCAGGTGATAATTACATAGACTGTGGACAGTGAGCTGAACTAAATTCTTTTTAATTATAATGAGGAAAGCTGTTAAGCCATTTTTCTATTTGAGTTGGAGCTTTTCTTTCTTGGCATTTAAAGATCTTTATTAAAGGTTTCTTTTTATAGAAAAGTTTGTGCTACACCACAGGAATACAGCAAATAGCTTAAAATGTGATTCTTTCAAATGTGTTATTTATATTTTTTTGAAAAGCTTGTAATTTTCTTCCTGATGTATGCTATTATGACTTCGACATATTCATTATAAAATAACTACATATGCCCCTTTTCAGATTTTAAGAAATTGACTTAATATTTAGATTTTCTTTTTAACATCAAATTCAATTCTAGAAAAAATGCAGAGAAGAGTTAGTGTCATGTTCTTACAGACATAAGAAAATTACAAGAGTCTAGAACATAAACAAATGTACCTATTAATTAGCACATGCTTCAGAAATTTATTTTGAAAGCATTTATTGTTACTCTAAAAGGCCATATCTGCATGGGGGCAAGTTTACTTTAAAACTTCAGTGTAAGAGTGCTTGTTACATTTGATTAAAAATATAACACAGTAAAAATACTTTACGCCATGCAGTGACACCTTTTAAAGAATCTGTGTCTGACTCGTCATACAGCTTGTTGAGGTTTTTGTTTGTTTTTTAGAACTTCAAAGTACTGAAAAAAATACTTTATACAATCCTGTATAAAATTATGACATCCTGGAGCTGAAGATGCTGTGTCATAAACAAACAAATGCAGGGTGTTTCTATGCATCTTATCCTCCATTAACACAGATCCTGAAACTACAGCTTATGAGCCTTATTTAATACAAATGATTCCCAGGCACCAGATCTTGTCCTCTTTTTTCAGAAAGCCTGGGGAAATTTTGCATGTTGGCAATGCTTCTGTTTTGCTGAGCATATTATAGCTTTGTCCTCCCATGTAGTCAGTGGTGCTCTAGGCAGGAGTAGATTTCCACCCACGTGGATTTTATGCAACTATCAGTGTGAGTGCTGCAGTAATTCACTATTACCTCTATGCATATATTGCCTCATGGAGAGAGAAGACAGCACTGAATAGACTGGGGAGAAGTAAGTAAAAGAAAAGGGATTTCAAGGCAGCTCAGAAAATGTCCAAAGTGGGAAAAAATGTTACATAGCAATCTTTCAGAATCACATCTGCCCTTCTTTATTTTATTAACAGACAGAATTAGATCATATTAGAAAGAGAGAAAGACATACGCACAGACCTGGTTGCCTGACGATGAAATTTAGGATCTAGTTGTTATGAGGGCAGTTTTATAGTACAGTGGAAAGAAAAAAAAAAAGATAAAAAGGGCAAAGAAAAAAATCCAAAACCACAAACAAAAATGTGTGTTGTCTATTTTATCCTGCTGTACTCTATTTATCTAAGTAAGTGGTGGATTGAAAAAGGGGATGGATTTGATGAAGCAAGAATGTTTTGTTGTTATTGCCATTTTCACATATATAATAAAAGCATTAAGAATGCTTGCGTTTCCCCCCGCATTGATAAAAATCCCAGGGTCCAGGCCGGTATAAATCCCACAAGGGTCTACGTGAACCTGTACATATACGTTCTTTATCTGTACTAATTTTGATGCTTAGTCCAGCTGCAGTGCAGATCATTGGCCACTTTTGTGTAGTGATCAGTGACTTCAATGGTGTTACCATAGCAAGCCGAAATGTTTCAAAACCATGTACTATACACATTTAAATCCCATTGACTACAGTATTTTGGAGGTCTGAGAGACATGTCCCATGTCTTTTGTCTTAACTTTGAACATTAGCATGTTCAGTAGTAAAATGAATTTTTCTACAAGAGTGAAATTAAAAACTTTTTTTTATTCATTAAACTAAGCCTTTGTGGAATAAAAGGTACATGCAAGTCCATGATCCATATGAAGCAAATTGATGCTAGGGCTATAGAATTTTCAAGAACTGATTCAGATTACATACAGCAATGTAGGTACCCAAAGGAGGGACAGAGTTACCTAAAAGCAATTCTGGTACAACTAGACCTCAGTGCAGGATGCAGGATAACATCCCTCTTCTGGTAGAGCACTCTGATGAGAAGACTGTCTAGTTGAACTCCTTTTTTGAGGCCTTGTGAGGTCTGGATTCCTGACAGAAGTTACTTCTTCACAACTTTCAGTAAGGAGTGAAAGAGGTAAGGTACCGGGACAACATCCAGTTTCATCTTGCCTGGTTTAGCAAGGTCTCATGTTTCTTTATCACATGCTCTAGTAGTTACTTTTGATGGATAAATAAGTCAGTGATAAATACTCAATTTCTTGTGGATGCCCTTTCAATCTTTCTGTCAAAGTTTTAAGTTGAAACACATTCGTCCATTTTATATGGTTCCACAGACCATGTTTGGATCCGTCAATATGGACTGTGTTTTCTTTCTGTTTCCTTTCCTCTATATTCTAAGTCAGAACATCCTTTTTTCAAAAGAACTGACACAGGCCCTTAATTTGAAAAAGAGAAAATGTACCAGGCTGTGCCTCTTGAGAGAGACTTGCTGGAGTCCCCCATTCAAATGCCAGAATGGTTAAAAGGGACGAGAGTCACTTTTAGACTGAAACTTACTGATCGGTAATTCCAATGGCTTTAACTAGGTCTCCTGTCCATATGTCAACCGTTCTGCATAGTAAGTCTTCTGTTGTGTGTTGGAGCACCTTAATAGGCATCCAGTCCTAGTATCACAGACAAGCAATCAGAAAAACATGGATAAACTCATATTTCTGTTTTGTGAAATCAAATTCCTGAGCCATATGCCTGAGGAGTCGAAAAGTTCTGAATCGTTTCTCAGTCATCCTACATTTCCAGGAGAAATGTATTTTCTTAAATAATCTTTATAATTAAAAGTATTTTTAGAGTGTTACTGTAGAACTATACGTGCCTCACAATTCAGTTATAAACACCTTCAGGACTTCCTCTGCATAAACAAGCTCAAAAGGGAGAAGAAGTTACTGACTGAATCTTGGGAAGAATGGTTTGATTAAATATTGTTTTTATTCATTTATCAGATATTATAAGGGGAGAGGCCAAACTATATGAAGTTTTTGTACATTTATGATAAAATTTGTTACTAAGTTTAATAAAACAGACAATATATTAATTAAAGGTGAGGTTTTGGTTCCAACTGTGAATGTATCTTTGCAGTGAAAGAAATAGCTGCATGATGTATAAATTCCACAAGTGGAACCTAATAACTGATTCTTGCTATATCACTTTGGGCCCAAAACATAGTTCAGATTTATCCCCTTCTGCAACAGACGCCCCATTGCCTAAGCCAAGATGCAACTATGATCCAGTCGTATTTCTTTCCCTGGGATGCCTTCTGATACTTACATTGTATCCTAGCTGTCTATAATGTGTGCAAATGATCTGTGAGTTAGGAATCAAATTATATTTCATAAATAACTTTACAATTTTTTTTCTGCCAGATTCTTCTAGTGGTGTTTTGCTCTACTCCCAACTTCTCCTTACTTTGTTGAATTAAAATAATATTTTCTTGCCCTCTGTTCTCCCCAGCTTATTCCTGCCCATCCTACTCCTCGTGCTTGGATCTAAATCTGTTTTGAAATATGGAAAGCAAGGAATCAGTCTGAATCTTTCTTCTTTGTCTATTTAAAATTGTGAGATTATAAATATTCTTCACTCCCAATACATTCATAGTGTGCACACAGTGCATATTGCACCTGCATGGATATTTTCTAATGTATGTGCACTGCTTAGATATTTAGAAGTCCTGGGAAAAAGAAATACAATACCAATTTGGGGGAACAAATCACTACATCAAGATCTTTGTGGAAACATCCACCTGTCCATCTTGCACAAATGAGAATAATGAAATCCATTTAAAGAGCTCTTCTTAGTAGTTATGTTCAGTGATAGTCTTTTATTAAAGGATGTGGAGATTTGAGAGAATAATGTCTACAAAAGAGATGCATTTCAGAATTTTAAGGTACAGTGGCTAGAAAAAAGTCAAGATTTCCAAGGCCACTTGTGTGTTTTATAGACTTTGAATGAATTTTTATCTCACATCTTACAGTGATACCTTAGATATTTTAGTAGAGCCTCAGGACTTACAGCAAATTTCCGCATCTCCAAATTTTTTTTTTTTTTTTGTAAGAATTGCTTTTTGCAGTGTTTACAGGCAGAAACTTACAGTATTATTTCTTTCTGCTAAACTACCAGAGGCTGGAATCAAGTTACTAAAAACGAACCGCCCATTTTTTTTCACACAGTTGGAGGTTAAAAAAAAAAGTCCTAAATTCATGATCTTTAAAGTATTATTATTTTCTGCAGACATAACTGGTTTTTAGACTTTTCTGTATTAATTTTTGAATTTATAAAGTTAGCAATACTAGATAGTCTCACAATTTTTTTAAAAACATGTCTTACAGCATTTTTAAAAAATAGCTCGAAATGTTAAGTTTAAAGTACAGAGAAGAACATTTTCTGGATCCTGAGGATTCTTCTTGGAGTTAATTCTTCCTGCTCAGTAAAGGTGAAAAAAAAAAAAAAAGAAATGAATTCACAATTGAGATTTCAGTGTTATCTTGTGAATACATTTTAGCAAAATTTATCCACCTCTACAAAGCACTGAAGAAAAATTATGTCAGAATTATATAGGCTTGATGTTAAAATTTTTAAAATTGAAATATCAGTCACATTCCCTGATAGATTTAATACTTATAATCCTTTTATAATGACACAAAATAGCATCATTATTATAGAGTTATATAATCTATGCTTGGGATTTTTCTTAAAATAGTTTTCTAGGGCAATATATGCAATTTTTAAAAAAATTATTCAAATATCTCCATTATAACTGGATTAGCAAGCACAAAATGAATTACTACCTAATCTTATTGTCATTGTAAACATTTGAAATGCTTGCAAACTGATATATATTTACATATGCATATGCTTATGTTTACAAATTTAATTGCTACAATGTAGAATTGTGTGTGTGTTAATATAAAACATAGATATAAATCCATATATCAGCCAACACCAGTCAGGAGTGCTTGCAGCATATAAAATAAATGTGCAGTGGCACTTTTTGATAGTATACTTGTTAATTATATGTAATTGCATTCACTCCCAGATATTAACAAAGTACTACACTGTAAACCAGCCTTTTGACACCTGCTAAGGTCTTGGCAATTTAATGACTGGATTACATTTATTTGATTTTTAAAGACGTTGATTGCATTTGGTAAAATTGCCTACACAACATCTTAATTTACATCTATTTTTCTCTTTCTGTTATTTCCAAATTTTCTAATTTTTTTAGTTTAGAGACTGTTTTTCTACAGTTGGGTTTGGTTCACCTGGGTGTTTATGGCATACCAGTACAGTGTGCAGTACATTCAAGTATTCTGCTATTAAGGACAAATAACTCTACAAGTTGTGCCTTAATTGTCATATTTATAGAGACAAAGTAAAGTTGTCTCACAACTTCTAAATACCTAGAATATCAGAAATTGCAAGATGAATCTCAGGATGCAACACATATTAACGAGCTAAACTATCTTTCCTTGGGCAGCGTTTTCCTAGTTAATGGCTGCTTCGGTAGTAAATTAGAACCAACAATCCATACAGCAGCACAACTCTACCTTGATTTTTGGTCACCATCCTCTCTGTTCAAAAGTACCTTAGTATTGTTTGTGGCTGCCATTTTAGACTTCTTAGATGTTTCATGCAAGTGACCATGACGTATTTTCACTAGATGTGACTCATATTAACTGTTGTTTTAAAATTACCAAGTTTAAAGTCTGCTAGCTACACAGTATCTCTTTGATGAAGATATGAATGCTACCCAGCCAAGCTTTTATAATTTTGTTTTCTACATCCCTAGCTGTGATGTATTTTGGTGATACTCTAAAAAGAATATCATTTATAAACAACAAAACATTACACTGATTCTTGGCACATTTTATAGGTAGTCAGAGAGAGCATAACCTTGTTCAATGTGTAATTCTAAATGTCATATAGCTACAGAGGGCATGGAATATTGGTAGTGATAGGCCATGAAAGACAGTATCAGCAGTAGGTTGATTACAGCTTGGTATTTTATCAGATCAACTTTATTGCCTTATGTCTATTTGCCATTTTTAGGTAGGTGATGGGGGATATAACTGTATTTTATATTGGAATAATTTGTATTAGTCACCTTCTTTCTTCTGGCAGGAATAATCTCAGAAATAGAAAAAACATCATTTTTAAACAGGGTTATGCGAAAGGTCTGTTTTTAGCTAACTTTGTTAAAGAATCAAGTATGAATAAACTATTCCTGAAAATTTCGGAAGAATAAAGGTACTGTCCTCACAAGGTTTTTAGAATGTGTTTGACTAACATCTAAAGTTACCCTTAGATGTTCTATAATTTGCATCTAATAACTGAGAATGGCTAAACAAATCCGTATTGTGACAAAACTATTCACAATCATTGTCTGGAAGCACTTACCTACCACAGTAGGATGTTGTATAAAATTTTAGAACATTCAATATGTGTGTATCATAATAATAAGGAGATCTGGGATTTATTAAAGGGAGCCGAGAGTTTGCTACAGGATTCAGATAGCAAGCAATGTGAAGCACATGTAGCTGTTCATGACTTAGATGAGTATAGAAAAGCCTCCATAATTGGATCCTATGAATAATCTGCTGTAGTTGTGATGGAATGAATTATAGTAATAGACATGATAAGTTCTCCCTGTTTTAGTCATTTCATTAGTGATTTTTTCTCACCATCCCTGTCTTGCTTTGCCTTGAATATCTATTGCATTCAGTCTGAGTTGCTTCTGCTGACTCTAAAAGTCATTTGGAAGAATCACCATGAGAAAAGGAATCTTTTCTTAAATGTGCTTTCTTAATACTATCATTACCAAGAGCAACACTTGAGTTTAGAGGGATTTCCCCCTCAGATAACAGACATGTTTTATGTCTTTCAAACATAGACAAATTGTATTTTAACTCGCAAGCCTTAACAACATTTTCATCTGATAATGAACAAGATGGTCCTTAGCTCATTTACATAACTTAGCTAAGCTCCAGGAGGTGAAATGCCCAATGCACTGAGTGCCAGAACTTTGCTGCAAGTTACATCTACATCTAGTCCCAGCACTGGGGGTTGTTGACAAATTCGTCTTCACAGCTCTTCAGTTGCTGACTTCTGACAAACAGCCAAAATACTCCCTTGACTATAATCCAGATAAAACTAATATTTAAAACTGTTCCACGGAAAGCAATTAGAACATCTGTAGACTGATTATTCAATTTGATCCTATTTAATGTATTTCAGAACTCACACTGAGTCAATATTTCACACCATTTTTTTTTATACACAAAGAATTCACTGTCCACTGAGTACTGATTTTGAATAATGTATTTTCTAATGCAGATTACACTGCATAGAGAAGTATTTGATGGTTCTCATCTTACACTGACTATAGTAACCGAGAAAACGAAACTTAAAAAAAAAATGGAGTTTTGAACAACCATAGGGACTTAGGGCAATTATTGACTTCCTTCACTTCTAAAAAAAAACAATCACAATATGAGAGGTATTTTAATTCATTTTGTTTTAAATAATGCCCCCTCAACTACAGATGCTGTTTGGGTTTAAAAAGTCTCCTGATACAGTGTTAAAAAACAATGTTTTTTAAAAATTAGCCATTATAAATCAAAACATAAAGGTCATCAGAGTTTCAAACTATTAACATTTAAGAAGTATTTGCGCCATTTTCTCCCTAAAATTATTGACTTACTAATGTTCCCTGAAAGAAAACAAAAATAATTTTTCCCAACAGAACATGTGTGACCAACCTGCCAACATGCTCACATGCTCTATTCTTATACTCTATCCTGTGAGCAACTCAAGCTGGTTCATAGGTTTACTAAGAAAGGTTGATTTGCCTTCCCCAGGCAAGTGCTGCCTGAAAGTAACTGGCATGGATCAAATCATTGATACATGCAAATCAGCCTAATTTCACTGACATCAGTTATTTGCTCCAGCGGAAAATCTTGCTCAAAATACGTTCCCCAAATGATTTTCATTCTATTCATTTGGTTGTGGGTGGCAAAACATATAAAAGCTGAGTAAGTTACCTGAAAGCGGCAATATCAGCTGGCTCAGCCAGGACTGTGGAAGGTGATGGTGCCAGGAAAAGTGTGAGCGCTGGGACACAAGGCTGGACATATTTTCAGGAGGTTAAACTATTCTCATTATTAAGCCAGTCAATATAGACCATGCGTTCTGCTCTGGTATGTTGCTTGGTGTAATATTACAAGACTGAAAACCAAGTGACTTTTACAAACCAAGGACTGTAAAATAATTTTAACAGAAATGCACTGTTATGTTTGATTTCTTAATTAAGACAATGACTTCAAAAGGTCCCCAGTGAGTTTTCAATTATTTTTAACAGGAGAGAATGTTTCATTCAGAATTACGTTATTAAACACATTATGAATTACAGCAATAACATTAAAATGTTTTAAAAACGGTAGGAAGTATCCCAGTGAGTTAGAAAATTAATAACGTTTTACAGAGTAAAACGGAATGAGAAGGCAGTTCTCATTATCAGAGAAGGAAGCTACAGTTTTGCAATCAGTTAAACATGCTTAGTGGTAAGCACATAAATAATCCTCTGAGTAGTTTGAACAACTCATATGCTGAAAGTGAAGTCCAGGTGTAATTATAAGCATGGGGCCTATATTTTTCACTAGACAGTTTAAGCACAGTACCTTAATAATGCTAAAATAAACATCATCTATGTATTCGGATGACTTTATGTAGCTATAAATTAATAATGGTATGTGACACATTCAGATAAGTGTTTGAAATACTAAAGCACGCATTCCAGTGTTTGATAAGCAGTAAATACAAAACACAATAAGCAAGAAGAAAATCTAAGAAGGAAAGCTGAAAGACAACTGGGACATAAATGTTCTTCTGTTAAGGTAAAATCACATATTAGACTAGAGATAATTTTAGGAATTACAGTAACTGAGCCATGCCAGGAGCATCTGTGGCTTGGGCTGCTACACTGAGAGAATAACATCAGAGGAGGAGCATATTTTTATTTTCTCCGTTGCAGCAAGCATTTAAAATAGCTCAGTTTGGAAAGCCTTGCTCAAATACAAATTCCTCTTGATTTCCCTTTGACAGTTTTGCCTAAGGAAACAGCATGAAGGAGGAAAAAGTAAACAAGACCGAACAGTGTCATAGCCATGTCTCAGGTCCCACCTGAAATCAGGCACAGAACTGGATGCTAGTCCCCCTTTTAGCTGGCATAGCTGAAACAAGCAAGTAGGCAAAGGAGTTGCTTTGGGGGAGGATCTTGCTGCGAAGCAGGAGGGAGATGGAGAGGAGAGCACAGCTCTGAGGCTCTCCAGTCTCCGGTGCAAACTCCAAACAAAGCCTGCTACGGGACGGCCAGCTGCAAATTAAGCCTTCTCCTCCCCATCTCTCTCTTGTCCAGTCTCTCTTGGGTCACCCCAGGGACTCAGATGTTCTTCTTCATTATTTTATGTAATTTTTTACTTCACTGAGCTTGAAAGGGAAAGAACAGTGGGGGTTAAGATACCTGCGATTTTTCTCACTGTCATCACCAAATTCTACAGTGACAGTGTTGGCTCAGTTAAAGCGGGAGGAAAGAAGAGTACACACAGGCCTTTGGGGAAAATAGCTGCAAATGTACATGGATGACACAGGGAGCTTCCCTATCTGTACTCAGACTCTTGACTTCCTGCCTCTTCCAATGTGTTCCACAAGAATCCAGCTTCTGTCCGCAAGGAAGTGTAAATGCTGGGACTCACTGTAGGCCCAGCTCAGACAGCCCAGTAAAAAGAGATTTTCCTTCCCTATTCCCATCTCTGAGCAGTTCTATTGTATTGCAATTCTACTGACAACAGCAATCTGACACAAAATCAGCAATTCTACTATATTCCTTTTCCCAGTTCGTTACACACTTGGAAAAGCCTGTGTGGGACCGCTTCTGGATCCCTAACTGTTGCCATCCTCATCCTGAGCTGTGAAATACACAGACTCAAAGCCTGTAACTATTAACTCTGGAACAGACATAGAGGCCTTAAACTTCCCTTGTTCTAAAGGTTTTAAATTACTGCGTGGCCAATTTAACTGTTTCCTGCATGGCCAATTTAACTGTTTCTTACTTTTGAGAATTTGACTCTTTGTGGAAATAACAAAGCAAAGAGTTCTTTAAGCCTGCCAGCAACAGTATCTGTCACTTACTTCCCACTCACCTCTTGGGGCTGATGGAGTTCTTAGGGACTTTGTATATTTAAATAGACATTCACCATTTAAATTTGATTATCCAGCAACACTGTTTATTCTTTTATTCTCTGTTTTGCCTATATGTGCTACCATTACGTATCGGTTGACACAAACATGGAAGAATCATAGGCATGATTCCTTTCTCTTGCTGTCCTATTTCCCAGTTGCTTTCCTCTTGTTTGCTTGCTTGCTTACTTGTTTGCTTTTCCCTTTGGGTTGGTTTCCCTTGCCTTTATTTCCTTTTTTCTTCCCTTTATGTCTCCATTATTGCTTTCTTCTTCTTTTCTTCTACTTCTTTTTTTTTTCAGTTGCTCCTCTCTTCTCCGTTTTCTCTCCTTTTTCTTTTTTTTTCTTACTTTTTTGTCTTTCGCAGATGTTTCCCTTTGATTTTTCTTATTTGTTGCCTCTTGTCTTCTTTCCTTCTTTCCTTCCTTTATTTTCTTTTTTCATTCCTTCTGTTTGCAAATTTTTCTCTTCTTCTTTTTTCCATACATGTTGATTTCCTTTTTTTTTTTTTTTTTTTTTTTTTTGCTATCCTGATTCCTGATTGCTTTCCTCTTGCTTCCCTGCTTGATTCTCTGCTTTCTTCTTTTTGTCACTTTCTGTTTACCTTTCTTTCTTCTCTGCCTTTTTTCTCCCATCCATTTAACTTTGCATTATTATTTCTTTATTTTTTGCTCTTCTATTTTGTATTTGCTTTCATCTTGATGCTTGCTTCGTTATTTCTTTTGAGTTGCCTTTCCTTTGTTTCCTTTTTTATTTTTTTTTGTCTCCATTCTTACTTTCAGCTCCTTCTCTTCCACTTTTTAGTTTTCCTTCCTTCCTTTTCCATTCCTGTTTCTTTCCTCTGTCATTCTTTTTTTTTGCCTATTTATTTATTTTTCATTCCTTGTTTCTCTTTTACGGAGTATTTCCTTTTGCTTTCTCCTTCTTGTTTCTTTCCTTCTGTCTTCTTATTCTCTCTGTCACTTTGTTTTCTGTTTGCCGTTCTTTCTTTCCTCCTTTTTCAGTTTCCTGATTGCTTTCCTCTTGTTTCCTTGCTTGGTGCTCCTTTGCTTTCCCTTTGGGTTGGTTTCCCTTGCCTTTGTTTCTTTTTTTTTTTTTTTCCTTCATGTCCCCATTTTTACTTGCTTCTCCTTTTCTTCTACTTTCCGGCTTTTCCTTTACTTATTTTTCCATTCACATTTCTTTTTTGCTCCCTTTCCCTTTGTTGTGGCCTGCTGCTTCCCCATTTTTCTCTGCTTTTCTGTTTCTTGATTTTCTCTCTTTATTTTGATTTTCTTCCACATAGTATTTCCTTTGTCTTTGTCCTTCTTGTTTCTTTCCTTCCTTTTTTTTTCTCTTTTTCATCTTGCTTCCTGTTTGCCATTCTTTCTTTTCTTTTTTTTTCACCTATTTCACTCTGCATTAACATTTCCTTCCTTCTTTACTATTCTATTTTGTGATTGTTTTCCTCTTGAAGCTTGCTTGCTTGTTTGTTTTCTCTTTTGGTTGGTTTCCCTTGTGTTTGTTTCTTTTCCTTTTTGTCTCCATTTTTAGTTTCTTCTTCTTTTCTTCTATTTTCCTTTCCTTTCTGTTCCATTCCTATTTCTTTCCTGTCTCTTTACTTTTTAAAAAAAAAAAAAAACTTTTTTTGTGGTTGTTTCTGCCTTCACCATTTTTTCTCTTTTTCTTGATTATCTGTCTTATCTTTGTTTGCTTTTCTTTCCCCTACATCTCTCTTTGCTTTTTCTTACTTTTTTCTAGCTTCCTGTCTTTCTTAATTAATATTCTCTGTAACTTTCCTTCTTGCTTGCCATTTTTATTTCCTCCTTTTTTTCCATCCATGTTCATTTCCATTATCATTTCCTTTGTCTTGCTATCTGATTTCCTGATTGCTTTTCTCTTGCTTGTTTGCTTGCTTGCTTGCTCATTTGCTTTCCCTCCGGGTTGGTTTCCCTTGCCTTTTTTTCTTTCCTTTATGCTTTCATTTTTACTTTCTTCTCCTTTTCTACTACTTTCCAGGTTTTCCTTTCGTTACTTTTCCACTCTTTTTTCTTTTCTGTCTCTTCCTTTTTTGTTGTTGTTGCCTCTTCCTTCCCCATTTTTCTCTGCTTCTCAGTTTTTCTTGCTTTTCTCTCTTGTCTTTGTCTGCTATTCTTTACAGGCTTTTCTTTCACAAAGTGTTTCTTCTCGTTTTCTCTTATTGTTTGTTTCCATCTTCTTTTTGTCACTTTCTCTTTACCTTTCTTTCTTCTCTGCCTTTTTTCTCCCATCCATTTAACTTTGCATTATTATTTCTTTATTTTTTGCTCTTCTATTTTGTATTTGCTTTCATCTTGATGCTTGCTTGGTTATTTCTTTTGAGTTGCTTTTCCTTTGTTTCCTTTTTTATTTTTTTTTGTCTCCATTCTTACTTTCAGCTCCTTCTCTTCCACTTTTTAGTTTTCCTTCCTTCCTTTTCCATTCCTGTTTCTTTCCTGTGTCATTCTTTTTTTTTTGCCTATTTATTTATTTTTCATTCCTTGTTTCTCTTTTACGGAGTATTTCCTTTTGCTTTCTCCTTCTTGTTTCTTTCCTTCTGTCTTCTTATTCTCTCTGTCACTTTGTTTTCTGTTTGCCGTTCTTTCTTTCCTCCTTTTTCAGTTTCCTGATTGCTTTCCTCTTGTTTCCTTGCTTGGTGCTCCTTTGCTTTCCCTTTGGGTTGGTTTCCCTTGCCTTTGTTTCTTTTTTTTTTTTCCTTCATGTCCCCATTTTTACTTGCTTCTCCTTTTCTTCTACTTTCCGGCTTTTCCTTTACTTATTTTTCCATTCACATTTCCTTTTTGCTCCCTTTCCCTTTGTTGTGGCCTGCTGCTTCCCCATTTTTCTCTGCTTTTCTGTTTCTTGATTTTCTCTCTTTATTTTGATTTTCTTCCACATAGTATTTCCTTTGTCTTTGTCCTTCTTGTTTCTTTGCTTCCTTTTTTTTTTTTCTCTTTTTCATCTTGCTTCCTGTTTGCCATTCTTTCTTTTCTTTTTTTTTTCACCTATTTCACTCTGCATTAACATTTCCTTCCTTCTTTACTATTCTATTTTGTGATTGTTTTCCTCTTGAAGCTTGCTTGCTTGTTTGTTTTCTCTTTTGGTTGGTTTCCCTTGTGTTTGTTTCTTTTCCTTTTTGTCTCCATTTTTAGTTTCTTCTTCTTTTCTTCTATTTTCCTTTCCTTTCTGTTCCATTCCTATTTCTTTCCTGTCTCTTTACTTTTTTTAAAAAAAAAAACTTTTTTTGTGGTTGTTTCTGCCTTCACCATTTTTTCTCTTTTTCTTGATTATCTGTCTTATCTTTGTTTGCTTTTCTTTCCCCTACATCTCTCTTTGCTTTTTCTTACTTTTTTCTAGCTTCCTGTCTTTCTTAATTAATATTCTCTGTAACTTTCCTTCTTGTTTGCCATTTTTATTCCTCCTTTTTTTCCATCCATGTTCATTTCCATTATCATTTCCTTAGTCTTGCTATATAATTTCCTGATTGCTTTTCTCTTGCTTGTTTGCTTGCTTGCTTGCTCATTTGCTTTCCCTCCGGGTTGGTTTCCCCCCTTGCCTTTTTTTCTTTCCTTTATGCTTTCATTTTTACTTTCTTCTCCTTTTCTACTACTTTCCAGGTTTTCCTTTCGTTACTTTTCCACTCTTTTTTCTTTTCTGTCTCTTCCTTTTTTTTTGTTGTTGCCTCTTCCTTCCCCATTTTTCTCTGCTTCTCAGTTTTTCTTGCTTTTCTCTCTTGTCTTTGTCTGCTATTCTTTACAGGCTTTTCTTTCACAAAGTGTTTCTTCTCGTTTTCTCTTATTGTTTGTTTCCATCTTCTTTTTGTCACTTTCTCTTTACCTTTCTTTCTTCTCTGCCTTTTTTCTCCCATCCATTTAACTTTGCATTATTATTTCTTTATTTTTTGCTCTTCTATTTTGTATTTGCTTTCATCTTGATGCTTGCTTCGTTATTTCTTTTGAGTTGCTTTTCCTTTGTTTCCTTTTTTATTTTTTTTTGTCTCCATTCTTACTTTCAGCTCCTTCTCTTCCACTTTTTAGTTTTCCTTCCTTCCTTTTCCATTCCTGTTTCTTTCCTGTGTCATTCTTTTTTTTTGCCTATTTATTTATTTTTCATTTCTTGCTTCTCTTTTACGGAGTATTTCCTTTTGCTTTCTCCTTCTTGTTTCTTTCCTTCTGTCTTCTTATTCTCTCTGTCACTTTGTTTTCTGTTTGCCGTTCTTTCTTTCCTCCTTTTTCAGTTTCCTGATTGCTTTCCTCTTGTTTCCTTGCTTGGTGCTCCTTTGCTTTCCCTTTGGGTTGGTTTCCCTTGGTTTCATTTCCTTTTTTTTCTTTCCTTCGTGTCTCCATTTTTTTTAACTTTCTTCTTCCCTTTGCACATTTCTTTTTTCTTCCTTCATTGTTCCTTATCCTTATATCTCCACCTCCTTTGCATTTTACTTGCACTTCTCTTTCCTTTTTCCTTTCCAAGTGGCATTCTTCCCTTACTTTTCTTTGCGATTCCTTGGTCTTCTTTCAGCTGCGTTGCTGCCACTTTCTCCTTGAAGTGGACTTTTCCATCATCCATGTCTCTTTCCTCTTTGTTCTTTTTTTTTTTTCCTCCATTTGCTTTCCTCCTTTTTTTTCATTCTATTAAGTTTCCTCTTTCTTTTCTTTCCTGTTTCTTCTCCTTTGCTCTTCATTGCTGCTTTTTTATTTCACTGTGGAACCCAATATGGGAGTCTGAAATGTCTCCATGCTGAGATGTTTCCAGCAGCAGAGCAAAATGGTTACTGTTTTGGATACAGTTGAAGGGATCACAATCTTGATGTCTTCTCGCCTCTTACTAGCAGCCCTGAAGCTACTCCTCCTCCTCCTTCTCCTGCTCTTCCCCTCAGCGTGCCCAGATGTGAGAGCTCCCAGCCCCTGGTGACGCTCAGGGCTTCCTTTATGCTGGCCCACGGCCACCCGGGCTCTGCTGTTCATGCCCCAGGTGCGCCGTGCGAGAGCCCGGCTGGTGGCTGCTTAGGTGGTGGTGTTGTCCCACCAGCAGCAGGAGGGCATGGAGGCAGGCCGCAGGGGCACGGTGGAGGGGCGCTGGTAAAAAGACAGGGCGCTGTCCAGGGAGCGCCTGGAGGAGGCTTGGGGAGGAGGGATGTGGGAGATTTGGGCAGGCACCTCAGCAGGCTCCTTTTCCAGGGCCTCGTGCTGCAAACACAGCTCTTGCTGCCCAGCTCCACTGTAATCTTCACAGCTGCTCTGCCCCTGATGCCTTGTGCTGCCTTCTGAGCACTCCAGCTTGGACAGGGCTGGTGAGGAGAAGCTCCTGTCCATTGTGCTGTGATGGTTTTGCTGAGGAGGCAGCAGCGGAGGGGCAGAGGTGCAAGCTGCATAAGCCCTGCTGCACCTTGGGCTTCTCCCACGGAACTGGAGCTGCTGCTGCTGCTGTATCACAGAGGCTGGGGGGACACATGCAACTTGAGGCTTGGGGCTGGCCGAAGCACCTTCCTGAGCAGGCCCCAGGTGTCCTGTGGGCAGAATGAACCTCTTAGCTACTTCTGAGTGTTTCTCTGCAGGAAAAGGGGGCTTTGCTGGTGGGACCACACAGCCCCATCAGATGGCAAGCTGCAACCTTAGGCCCTATGGAGGGCAGGAGCAGTTCAGGAGACACAAGAGCCCCCACAAGGGGCCAGTATCCCGCAGGGGCAGAGGTCAGTTCTAGCCCATAGTGAACAATGCTGCAACAAGGTGAGCTCTATCAGGGTTTAACATCAGAGAGGCCTTGTGTGGAGTGAGCACTGTCTTTCCCAAGTTCTGGCAAGTGCTGCCAGATTCAAGCACTGCCGTGAGCCATTGAACCCTCTGCACACAAACCTGTGGAGCCACCGGTGTCTTCAGGGGGCTGCTCAGGAGAGGAGATGCCTGGAAAGGCCGGGTCCTCCCCAAATATCGCCTCGCAGTTATCAATGAGCACCTCCACCAGCACTGCCACCTGCACACAGAAACCCTGGGTGTCAGGCAAAGGGCTCCAAAGGCATCAGCAGTGCTCGCTGCTCCCCACTGATGTCTCTATCCCCAGGGCTGTAGCTCTACGGCTGCAGCTGCGTTAAGAGCTCTGCCTGTCGGCTTGCGCTTTGCCAAGCAGAGTTGACTTTTGCAAAGGCCATGGGATGTGAGGGCCTGGCTGAGCTGTGGCCAATGCAGGAAGCTCCCTGGCATCTTCCACATACCTTGCGGCTGATCTCAACCTGCTGCTGGAGTGGCACAGTGCTGTCCTGGCCTGGGCCCAGCATGCTTGGCCCAATGCAGATGGCCAGGTTCCTGGAGGTCATCTTGTTTTGGGCTGCGCTCTGGCTGATGTGGTTAAGCACAGCAAGCAAGGTCTTCAACAAGAGCTGGTTGGCCGGCGGCAGTTGCTCAGCCACCCTGCGTGAACACAAACACAAGGTACCCTGATGTGAGGAAGCAGTGCCCGCTGCTTCTTGCTGGAAGCAAGAAGTGTCAAGGAAACTCCCACAGATGGTGCGTCCTGCACACAGAGCAAGGCCCCTGCTTTCTCTCACTGCTTTATGCATGTCCTGTGAAGAAGCCTCCAATGGCAGCTGAGCAGTTGCTTAAGTGCAAGATCTGCAAGGGCAACATCTTGACTCCAAAGCAGGCATTTCCGCAAGGTACCTGCCCTTCAGGACATGGACAGTGTGGGGAAAGGAAAGGAAAGGGGAGGTTGTCAGCACATGACGGGCTGGCAGACTTTGCAAAGGCCCCTGAAAGCTTGGGGCTCTTATGTTGAATCAGCACTAGCACACAGAAACCATGGGTCTTTGCAGGAGCCTGCCCATTGCCAGAGAAGGCCCTGAGCTCTCCCAGGCACTTCCGAATGCTGGCACTGCCTACAACACTTACTCTTTCAGCTCTTGAATCTGCTCCTCCTTGCTCGCTTTTGCCAGAGCCAGCATCCATCTGTTGTACAGGGCCGCTGAGAGGAGCGTGGAGGGGATGTTACGTAGGAAATCCTGCAAAGCCAAGGTGTGGAGAAGAGGCTTTGACATCAGCCCTGAGGCCAGAGGGAGCCTGTGCAGCACTTGGGTTCCCTAGGAGGCAGCTGGCTTTGAGCTCCCTGCTCTCCAAGAAGAGCATGACCACTGCACATGCAGTGGGCAGCTGGGAACAAGGAGCAGGAATGAACTGCAAGGCACAAAAGTTCACCTTTAAGAGAGCAGCCAGGAGGTGCACCGGCTGACTCTCGAGCTCCACGCTGCCTCCGTCATTGAGGGCTTCCCTGAGCTGCCGGCGATCTCGCTCGCTGGCAGGGATTCGGAAAATGCCCTCCGCGGCAGGTCCCTCCCTGTACAAGAGGCCCAGGAGGTCCTGCCGGCAGAAGCAAACACAAGGGATCCTGGAGTGCACAAAGGCCGCTAGTGATGGGAGCTGGGCCTTGCCGCAGAGCATCGCGTGCGCAGGCCAAGTCCCCAGGGGCCCGGCTGCCCTACCTGGACTGGCTGGGGCAGGCTCCCATCTGCCCCACAGAGCCTGTCCAGGGGCTGCCCAAACAGATGGCTCCGGGCAACCGGCACCTCCTGGCGCTTCCCGCTGGCCGAGCTGCGGTGCCGCGCAAACGGCCAGGGGATTGACCTCCTCTTCTGGGGAGGTCCAGGAGCTGCCAGCAAGGGGAATGCAAGCGTCAGCCTCCAAAAGCAGGAGCAGCGCTGTGTGCGTGCATGGCACTGAGCACTGAGGGAGAGGGCAGCTGCCCCGCTGCTCTCCCCAGCTCACTCACCGGGCGCTGGGCAGGGTCCCTCCTGAGGAGCTGCGGTGACCTCGGCAGCTCCTTGTGTGGGACCAGCCTGCAAGAAACGGCCCCAGGTCACAGAGCCACCCACAGCAGCCAAGGCTGCAGGGGCCAGGCTGAGCCACAGCCCCTGGGTGCTTTGGGGGGTTGCTGGGTGCCAAGAGGCTGCAGGCCCTGGGCACGGGGTGCCCAAAGGCGGCCCCGGGCAGGGGCTGCCCTCCCGGGCTGCCTCCAGCCTCGGCAACTGCTCCCAGGCTGCCCCGTTGGGCTGCGGCCGCTGTCCCCAGCCCTTCAGCCCCTGACACCTCCCCTCCGCAAACACAGATACCTGCTGGCAGCACCCGCAAGGGCCAGGGCAGTGGGAGCAGCTGCTCTCCTCTGCCGAAATCAGCGCCTCAACGGTCCGGGCGCTCAGCGACGCCGACTGCGCAAGAGAGCAGAGGGTCAGCGGGAGCTGCTGGGCACAGGGGCTCTTCCCCAAAGGCCAGGGTGGTCAGAGCACAGCGGGAAGCCCAGGGGCACTTACGGGACCGTGGGCGCTGATCACCTCCCTGAGGAGCCGTTCAAACGAGGCCAGGCGGGTGACGCGGGCCCCCTGGTCTCCCCGGCTCCTGCTGGGCACAGGGCAGCCCCCAGGGCAGAGCTGGGTCACTGCCCGGCTCTCTGCTCGCTGCGCGCACAGCAGCACAGCCCCTCCAGCCACCCTCCCCTGCAGACCTGCCCGCAGCGCTGGCCCGCGGGCAGCACCGCTCTGCACGGCCCTGGCGCTGCTGCCTGCGCCCCCTCCGCGTGCGCAGGGCCCAGGGCAGCTCTGCCCAGGAGCTCCCTGCGCCCCACCACAGCTCCCCGGCAGCTCTGCAGCACCGGCAGCCTGGACACCCAGTGCCGCCAGTGGCATCACTGCCCGCAGGCCTCACCTGTGCGTGGCGCTGAGCCACGACTCCTTCACCTCCTGTGACCTGCAGCCCACAGGAGAGAGAAGGTTCAGGGCCCATCCTCCTCCTCCTCCCGCTGCTCTGCAGAGCTACAGCTCCCCAGGCCCCACACTCACCGAAATGTGACCACACAGCTCTTGCTCGGCCACACGAGGAGGAGGCTGTTGGCGCATTTCAGGCCAAAAGCCTCCTCCTCCTCTTCCCCTCCGTGAGCCGCCTCCTCCTTCCCGCAGAGCACCCAGAGCTCGCTCAGGGGCACCCGGTGCTTCAGCAGGAAGGAGCCGCCAAGTCTGTGAGAGGAAGAGCAGGGAGCCCCGTGGAGGTGGTGTCGTGGGGGCAGCCTCAGCTGCCCCCCAGGGCAGAGCCATTGCCCAGGCAGAGCCTTGGAGTGGCCACCCTGAGACTTGGGAGGTGAAGGCTGCTCGGGAGCTGTGCTTGAGGATGGCAGATGGAGGAGCCAGCCCCTTTCCTCTTACACCACCCTGCATTCAAGGGCAAGTGCATCCCTCCTTGCAGCATCAGCACGTGCACGCAGGGGATCTGCAGGTATTTGGAGCATGAGAGCTCATCAGGAGCCCGGGCCTCCACACATAGCACAGGGAGGAAGGGCTCATCCTGGGGTCCCTCCAAGAGCCTTTGGGCTCCTCGAGGCTCCAGCGGAAGCAGGAGCGGGTCCTGGGGCTGCTGGCAGGGGCAGTGGTCTGGGCCTGGGGGGCAGGGGTCCTTGTGCTTACTTGAATTTGGCGAAGGCGACGGCATCGGGGAAGAGCAGGAGGTGCCTTCCCTGCGTGCGCTGGTGCCGCGTCACCAGAGCACGCTCAACCCGCAGGAGCTGGGAGCTCCTGGGAGTGGAGCCAGGGGCCCCGGGCCAGGCCTGCGAGCTGGGAGCGGGGCCAGCGGAGCCCCGCACACCGCAGCACGTCTGCCCCATGGCGCTGCCGAGGGCCAGATGACAATGCCAAGCAGCGCCAGGAGCAGAGCAGGCCTGGGAAAGCTGGGACCACTGACCCCGTGCTCTGCTGCACCAGTTAACTGGGAGCCCACGTCTCCCAGCTACCTCGCACTGGTACAGCTGCGCACTGGGGCACGGGTGGGCGCTGGTAGCCAAGGCCACCTCTGTGCCACTGACGCCCATTGTGATGTCACAGCCACTCTGTGATGCGCTGGTGGGCAGGGGCTGTGGGGGCACAGGGCAGCCTGCCTGCGTGGCTGCAACGTGCCCTGCACAGCTAGCCCAGGGCTGGAGTTGTCAAGTAGGACCAAGGCCCACATGGTGACCCCAAAATGCCAAGTTTCACACCTCCTCTGCACTCACTCAACCCAGAGGTCAGCCTCCTCTCTAGGTGTCTAACCATGTCAGGAACATGGGAAAGGGCAATCCGGTCTCCAAGCACACTCAGTGAAGGTGTTTAGAGAATGATTTTCTTGGCTAAACAGCAGGACTGCTATTCACTTGTGATGCAGCAGAATCACAGAATCATGGTTAGAAAAGACCTTCAAGGTCATTGAGTCCAACTGTAAACCCTTCAACACTCTACCTGCTAAACCATGTCCCTAAGTGCCTCGTCCACATGTTTTTTGAACCGTGGCAGGGAAGGGGGCTCCACCACTTCCCTGGTAACCTGTTCCCATACTTGACTACTCTTGCCATTTAGAAATTCTTCCTAATGTCTCACCTGAATCTCCCCTGTGGCAACTTGAGGCCATTTCTTCTTGTTCTCTCTGTAGTTATTCTGGAGGAGGGATTGACCCTGCCTCACTACAACCTCCTTTTGCTGCAATTTGCTCTCTTAAATTAAGTGTCTGGGATATGTGTGGCAGAAGAAGAGATTGCACCCCACTGCAGATTCTTTTTTTTTTTCTTTTTCAGTAGTTAAGACAAAATTTTCCCATTAGTGCTACATTTGCTCAGTGTCTGGTAAGACTTATTAATTCCTGATCTGTTTCTTGTTTTTACCTGAAACAAAAAGTTCTTTCTAGCAGATCATAATGAGGATTGTAATATTTGACCTAGCATACCTCATGGATGGAAAAACCATAAGCAAGAGAGCAAAGCTTGGTTGTGAAGTCTTCTTGTTGCATCAGTAACAATGTGATGAGGTAGACTGGTTGTTATGATTAACTAACTGTTTTTTTGTTCTGACATTTTCACAGCAATTCCTCATTATTCTGTGTAAAATCTAAGGAACAGAGCATGATCTGTTTCTCCCATTTCCCCCCATATTTCCAGAGCCTCAAGAACAATAGATGTTTAGAATATTCTATTTTAAAGTTGACAATGGCATGAAGGGTGTCTTCAAAACATTAAAATTATCCTTTCCTGTTATTTAAAATTTACATATCTGACTAATGGATAGTTAAAGCACTTCTGTTTTCTGCACAGAATTTTAACAAAGAAAAAAATAAGATTTAATTCTGAGAAAGAAAAGTTCAAAAAAGGCAAAACATTTCTTTATCAGCACTACATGGTTTCAATCAGGTTATGTCTAATTGCTTTACCATTACCCAGATTTCCTAGAGTTGATGTCTGGCCAGTTCTACTCTTACCGTATTTATTACCATTGAAGTAGAATAAATAGTTAATAGTTAAAAATACTTAATAAGTTAAAATCAGTTTCATAGGAAGTAGTAACTCACCTTAGTTGTCTGTCAGGCAGTTTAAACCCTTGACAGCCATCTAGAGATCATCAAAAACATATATGTCTTGCATGTACTACCTCATCTGTATTGTCCTACAATGAACAGGAGTTCTTATTCTAGCTCCTGGAAGTCTTAGATATGTATCAAAGAACACTTGTAATTCACTGTGAAAAGAAAAATGTGAAAATTAAAGTGTTATGTTTTACTTTATTTCCTGGTCTGGAGAAAGAAAAAGGAAATAGAGTAAAATATAACACTTTCCCCATTTTTTTCTTTCACAGGAAAATAGATCATTCTTGGCACTGAAAAAATGAAATTCATATTGTGAACTTACTTCACAGAAATAGCATCTGAAAGAGTAACAAATTCATGCTTTTTTTATATTTCTCCGGAATCAAGACATTAAAATGCAGATGAGGACAGGCAGCAACTAAAAGTACTTATACTCTGTGCTTGCAATAAAATTGCTCAGGAGGCAATGGATATGAAGGAAAAGGACAGCAATAGTTGAATTCATCAAGGTGTCTCTACTTGTATTTCTGTAAATTATTCTGTATTGCCAGATTGATGTACCTAATGGAAAACCTGAAATAATAACTACAGTATAAGTGTAGAAACTGATCCACAAGTGGGCATAAGAAAGGGAAAACTTTCACATTTTCTGTTGTTGTGCAAACGGTTAGCAACTTCAAGAGTGCATCCAGTGGTCAAGATGGAGGCATCAATCTAGGAAAAAAAAAGATGTACATGTGACTTTGAGCAGTCAAGAAACAAAGTGGAGATCCGCCATCGCAGAACAGAAGTAATCCTGTCTTACCACTATTTATTACACTTACAGATGTACAAAATGCTTCTTTCGAAACAGATTTAGAAAAAGGCTGCGGCTCTGTATGTCTGCTTACTGTACAGGAATGGGTTGGTGATAATGAAGACATGTGAATATGGTACATATTTCATTACTACAGAGTCAGTTTATGGATAAGCGTTTGCATGTCGCTGCACAGAATGCCCTATAGTGCATTTTCAAATGGAGCTATTCATTTAGATACCAGTGTGCTACCTAACCTTCCCTCAGGGTGAAATTCACCTTCTGCAGAGGACTTGTGCAGGACTATGCATTACTGAAGACATGTTAATGATCATCTTTTTTTTCTTTATTTTAATGGAAGTTGGAGCTAAACAGTGCATAGACCTTTGCACTGGTCTCATATAAAAGAAGAGCTTCACACATCACCAAATGAATTTCTGAAATGCTGTTGAGCATTCTGGAAATGTCTGCTAGATTCTTCAGTTAGATGATCACAAAGAAGTGTTTTAGTCAAAATCATTACAAGTTCTGCATATTTTTTTTTCTTTTTTGTCCAATTTGTCATTTCTCTGTTGTTTAAATAAAGAGGATAGAATATAAATACTCCTCTCTACTGCCTGTTTTAACCAAATGTATTTTTTTGCTTACAAGTGGACTCCAAAGAAGTAATAGCTGAACAATGCCCTATTCAAGATAAACAAAAATAGTGAGCTCCCCCATCACTACCTTAAAGATTTTTTACTGGAAATTCTCATTAGTTTTTTTTTAAAAATAGTTACAGAATTAGTTACTCGTTCATATTGAGAAAACCCGTGACAAGGGGAAAGAATGCAAGGAAATCCATCTTTTTGCCCTTTACTATTAAAGGATCCTGGTAAATATTTTGGAGTTTTGTTGGTAGTGTGGGAAATTGTTTGGCTGGTCTTGATTTTTGTTCTTTTTTTCATCACTGCTTTTGTCTTGTTTTTTTTTTTTTTTTCTTCAAAGTATGTGAGGCAACCCAAAGCTTAGCCCAGTAGTACTGAACTTTGCTTAGTCTAGTAAGCTCTGTTAAGAAGCAGGGTGTGCTGCTGAGGTAGTGCATGATGTGCTGTATTTATTTCTTAATAGATCTAAGACATAGAGCATTTTGTTTCTGCCTTTACACTACCTATATCACTGTATTTACTCTGCCTATAAACACTTTGTCCATGTTAAAACTTCTGCATTTTTTTTCCTTAGATTGCATCTGTCTTTTTTTGTTTGTTTGTTTTGTTTTGTTTTTGTTTGTTTGATTGTTGTTGTTTGGGGGAGGAGACTGGTATTAGTACAGGAAGTAAAACTATAGGGCTTGACTTCATAGCTTTGATTCCTAGGGATTCTATCTGTACAAATTCTGAATAAATCACATCAGGCTTATTATTAATAACGAGATACATAAGATTTGGTATCCATACAACTTTTGAATAAATATTTAAGGGAACATTTGTGCTTCCTCGATACTTTTGATTCCTGTAGGCATTGATTCTTCTCAACTAGAAATAAAAACGTTGGAGAAAAAGGCCACTGGATTACAGCACCGTTGCCAAATGAAAGTGGCCTGAGGTTTTCAGCACCAAGTCTCAAGTGTCTATTTGGGGCACTTTTTCCAGAGTACATACAAAAGCATAATATGTGCTTCCTGTCACGTGAGCAGACTGACATTTTGTGTATGGCCAAATATCAGAGTCTGCCCATGTTGGGATAAGCTTAACAGTTGTGAAACTCCACATAGGAACGAGAACAGCTTTTAGTCCCAGCATGAAGCAACAGTATAAGACAGTGGACAGAGTCACTTTATGGCCTAGTCTGATAGACAGTGTGGAAGAATTCCTTGAAAAAGAGGAACTTAGACAAAAGCTAGGGCCTAACAGAAGTTCTAGCATTACAGAAGCTTGCTTGGAGTGATACACAGTTGCTCCTTCACTATAGTTGCTATGCACGGGCTCTGCTCCTCTAGGGTTCCCTACGCAGCACAATCTGCTCTTCTCGCAGCTGCAAAGAGGAGTAACGGAAAGTGGAGCAAAGTGAGGACACCGTGGCCAAACTCTACTATATTCCCTGTCCTGAGCTGCTGATAAGACACGTAGTAGATGCCCAATGGGAGATGTATGATAAGATGCCCAGTGCCGAGCCAGCAATGGTGGCAAATCACTCCTTTTGGGTGAACTTTGCTTGAACTTTGCTCATTATAAGCTCATTATAATGTCAAAACACATCTCCATCTCAAAAGCTACCCACCTCCGAGGTATGACCACTCCTCACTGAGCATGCGCTCTAGATTTTTGGTTGACTATATCTTCAAATGAAAGCAAGAAACCTTTTCAATCGATAACAATAGTAAGTATGACTGTAGTCACTCAAGCTCTACCTAAATGTGAGGCAAAAGGATAAAAGGTGAGTTATGGAGGCCAGAAGTTGGAGGAAAATCGTAACTCCTGGGTCAGTCAACAGGCTGAATCCCTTTCCTCCTTTGGGTCAGGACACCACCTGAGGAGACTTGAGACTGACAGCCCTCCCTCAAGTGAGTGATGATTGCACATTTCTACATCAGAGCTAGCTAAAAATCCCATGCTGTAGTAGAGAATTTCCTGTACCGACATTCGAAACTTGCTTTGTAAATGTTGCATTTGAATAAATCATACTGTTTGTGAACTCGACTACTTGTTTGAAAGGCGATCAGACCTATGGTTGACAGATTACTCGTGAATCCAATACAGGCAGAGTCAGGCATATAGCTAACAGTATTTGATACCTCCTTCTCCCCACCACCCCAGCTTTCAAATTGCAGCAGACAGCTTGATCATTATGAAGAGCTCAAGCATTATCTGGTATTTATTATAGAACCATTATGGTTGGAAAAGACCTTCAAGATCATCGAGTCCAACAGCAAGCCCACCACCGTGTCTGCTAAACCATGTCCCTAAATGCCTCATCTACAAGTCTTGAATAGTGCCAGGGACGGAGACTCCACCACTTCCCTGGGCAGCTTGGTCCAATGCTTCCCCACTCTTTCCGTGTAGAAATTTTTACAAGTATCTAACCTGAATCTCTCCTGGTGCAAATGCATATGGTGTCATTCTGGTATTCAAACACTGTGAGATCCTTTTGGCAATGGCTTATACTTGCTTTTGCAGTTCAGTACAGACCCATGGCAGTATTAAAAGCATAAACATGTATGATTTTTCAGAATTTTTGTGAAGTAATGAATATTCTCTGTAAATGCATGAGTGTAATGAACTCATTTCTTTTGTTGTTGGCTACATTAAAAAAATTCAGGCAAACATTTCTAAGAAACAGTTTAATTCTCTGAAAATCAATACTCAAAAAATACATTGGAGATATTTTGCTGGCCACATGAATTTCCACAGAAGCTGAATTGATCATTTTCTTGTTGGTAATGTACCAATAAATATTTCTATTTCAAAGACTGGAAATAGTCTTGTATCAGAAAGGGAAAAGCACAAATAATTGTCATTATCGTAAATCTCAGATCCAAACCCACAAAATCTGTGGTCATTTCCTGCACTAAATACATCTGCAGCTAAATACATCTACAGCAGAAACACACACACACACACACACACATGCACAAATCCAGATTTTAGTACCAGCTCTGAATTAAAACAAAACAGAAGCGGAGATAGGCATTCTTTAGATTAACTTTCCTGTGGCACTTGGAGTCATTGCATACACATATTCTTTGCCTAGTACAATTATAACTCAGAGATAACAGCACAACATTGAAAAGGTTATATACTTACCTAGCAAATGCTAAGCTTTTGCATTAATATTCTGGCTGAAATCTAGCTTGCCAATATTTAACTAGACCCAGAGTTTGGTAAAGCAAAGCAAAACAAAACTGAACCAGTCCTCAAATAAGGTTTTAATAAGGATACAGATTTAGAAATGATTAAATTTGCAAGACTGATTGCAGACACATTCAATGGTTACTTATAACTTTAAAGTTATTACTTTAAATAGGAATATATGAGAAAGATTCTTGAAAAGAAGTACCTGAAGGGGTGAGATGTGATTGTTATGTGAAAAAGTACCTTAGAGTACCTCAGACACATAGTAGTGTTCTCTGCTGCCCTCTGTGCAGGTGTAGAATCCTACCAATATTTTGTATCTGTTGTGTGTGAAGCAAATTTATTTTTGCTTCAGTATGATAAGATCTTTTTCTCTATTGTGTGCATAACACATGTAGTCAGAGAACGGACACCAGGTGAGTGGACAGACGGACAGGTGAGTGGAAATGTGGCAAACAAACTGTTGTAATGAGGGACTTCTTACATAAATTAATTCAGTGGCAGCAATATTTATGGTACACTTTAATGCCCAGAGATATGTTAACATGCATCTTTGACAAAAAAAAAATCCTTTTACTTATTTTCTAAAATTTTCAGAATTAGAAAAAAAAGTTTAAAAGTATTTTTTTCACATTTTTCCCTTTTATTTTCTTTTAGTAATTTCCTCTCATTATTATCGTAGATGCTGCTATCATTTCATCTGAATTCCATTCTAGTGCTATTGCTTTGATTCTTGTGATGAACCAACCATGTGAGAAGCCTAAGCTTGGTTCTTTTTCCGTGTTCTCATATACGCTTTGCAGGGGAAGTCTCCTCACTCAGTCCCAGTAGGAACTTTGCTCTTGCACAACGTGGACGACACATCAACACATCAATACCATTTACTTTTCAGGTAACATTTCTTCCAGATTTCTTGGATCTGTCTGCATGGGCAACAGGGGTGGTGGAGGGACCAGCCAGCATATCTGTCCCCATGTGGTTACCACAGAGAGGTAGTTGGAGCTATGCCCTTTAGTTCATCCTATGATATATTTTGTGTAACATCCTTTCAACTTTCTCTCCTGTTCTGAAGGCCATCAGAATGTTAAGATCCTGTCTTAAGGCAAAATCTCTGCTTATCTCTGCCATTTAGCTTGAAGCCTTGTCAGCAGTATTTTTCCCTATTGGTTTTATAGCAAATGCCCTTGGTGTTGCCTCTCTCTTCACTTAGGTGGCTACATGAAGAAAAATAACACTTATCATCAAGTAGCCATGGAGATTAGAACGAGGATGAGAAAGATCCATGTGTTCTTGTCTACAAACATGTTCCTGTAAGTACAGCCTATTAGAAGGCAAAGACAAATGAGATCTATTCAGTGCTCACGGTCCCCTGAGTGCTCTGCTAAGTCTTTCCAGACATTCACCTCAATGTGAGCAGTGAGCCTCACTGCTACTACTAAATGGAAGATCTAATCCACCTGTGAAGGCTACCATCATAAATTTCATACAAAACTAAAAGATATAAATTGACAAAGATACAATCCTCAGTCCTTTCAGAAAGGACCGGGATTACTCTGTGGAGCTGGTCCATTTTTATGTTTTAAAACTTTTGACTAAATATTCTAAATGATTTAGAAAGCATCTTGCCAGCTGAAGCTCTTGTGTTCATTGCTGGGCAATGACCCAACTGTCATGCCTATGGAGTCCATTATTTCGGCACAATCCAAGGTTAGATGCCAATTCTAGGTTTATTGCAAAAGTGATTTTTTCCTTTCCAGAGAGATCCATTAATAATGATAGGTCTGGTGGTTTCTTCAGTTATAAGCTAAAAGCCCCATAATCACTAGACTGGACATAATTGATTTTTATTATTTCAATACACGCTGAGTAAAAATAATTTTCCAGTTAACTATTATCAATATTCATCCTTCCTTTTCTCCCATAAATGTAAGATTTTCTAAAGAGATTTCCTCTGTTATTACCAAAATATTTTTTTTCCAGATTTTCCTATAAGTAGCTTGATTAGTTTTTTTTTCTCCTATCTATGATTTCCTATATACCCTTAGTTTAATAACTATATGTTGTTTTTAATAGATCACACAGGATAAACATGTAATATATATGAGTATTATATTATGTCCAGATCTGCTGGATGGACTGTTAGTCCCTCGAGTAAGGACATATGAAAGTTCTAAAATTATGATTTAACTGTCTGTCTGGAAAAAGAATGTCCTATTGGATGGTAAGCATCTTGATTTATTTCCCCTGTTAAACTTGCTTCATCAACATCTTATTTCCTAACAATGCTGTTATTAACCAGGCTGTAATATTACGCTTAAAAGTTCCCATTAGTTAACAATTCCAAATCTTTTTTTTTTTTTCTCCACATTTAGCCTAAATTAAGAATTAGCAATGATTCAAATTCAGTTAGTTGTTCTGGATGTTCTTGTTTAACATAAGAACATAAGAACATAAGGATGGATGTAGTGGGCCAGACAAAAGGTTCATGTCAGCCAGTCTTCTCTTTCTGAGAATGGGCAGTACAGGATGCCAAGGGAAGAATATAAGAACAAGGCAGGTCTGTAGATGCTATTTCTGAAAATGCTGTTGGCTTCCAGTGATGTACAGTTGTGTAACCTCCAAAGCCAGAGATGATCTTTAGATCTTTAGTAACTTTCTGTAAATTTTAGATATTTTTCTAATCACTTTGTCAGCCAATTTAAGCTGTAGTAATGCTTTCCACATTTATGAAAATATGAAAAATTTAAAATACCTCTTCTATTCTGAACATGTCACTTCTAAATTATTTATTGAGACTTTCTCCACCACCCTGCCATCTTTGTTTCTTTATTGGAAAATACGATCAACTATCAATCTTTATTCACCTGCTTTATGACATTCAAAATTTCATAAGCTGCTACCTTATCTCACCTGTTAGAGCTTTTTTTTTCTTACAGACTGAGGAGTCTTAGTTTGTGTAGATATTTCACATGCAGAAACTATTCTATGTATTTGATCATTCTCTCACTGAAACTTCTCTGTTTTTATTATAGCCTGTTTATGGGAACTAGAACTACACAGAGTATTCTAATTGTGGGCCCACCATAGGTTTTTTCCAAAGAGGAGTATTTTTTGACTATTTTTGACTTTTCCATTCCATTCCCTTAATTCCTGAGATTTCATTACAATCACTGTATGAAAGAAGTTCACCCTTTTTATCCCTGATGCCCATCATTTTGTATTTAATCTTCACTATATTCTATTATTTTCTCAAATCAATCGTTCTGTCTATATTCTAAAGTCTTCCTCCTAGTAAGCCCTGCCCTCGTCTTCACTAGTCTCAAGATCTTAGTATGCACAGAAAACATATTCAGTCATTTCTCCATATTATCTGTAAATCTCTTCAATGGTGCATGTTCTATTTTTCTCTAGCAACCATAAAGAGAGACTAAGAGGAATATCTGAGAAAACTCAATTTGAATCATCTGCTATATCTTCATAGGTCCTCTTTTACCTTAGAAATTCCAGGAAATTATAAGTGAATTGTGAAATGATCTACTTCAGGCTTGATCAACAATTAGCTTTGACTATCAAGAATCATTGACTATTTCTGTGTTCAGTTTACTATTTTTGCCTACACTCAAAAGTCATTCTAAGGACAGAGGATAAAGGCTCTTAGTGTTTTGTCTTCAGCTGAATATTTACTATCTATTCTAGATAGTAAACAGAATGCTTTCAAAATAGTATAATTAATTTTATCATTTTATTTACTTTATCATGGGCCTTGTTCACTTTCACTTGGTGAGGTCTCATCTTGGTTTTCTATAGCCATGGCAAGGTTTGTACAAGATGGGGAGACTGCCATGGGTTCCTGGCAGTAGCTGAGCAGCAACAATGCTGCCAATGCAAAGAAGGACTAATTTGTGACAGTGACTGGAAGACAGTGCACATGCAGTTAGAAGCAAGCCAAAATACTAGACATTGCACTGAGCACCAAAATGCTACTTTTCTGATTCTGGTCATTCCACACGAAATTGATATGCCGTGGTTAGGTCAAGTATCATGAATCAAAAAAAAATCCCATTCTTGATAAAAAATTCACTCTTTTTTTTTTCTAGTCACACACTAGTAAGCAACTAGAATATACAAGTTTTGTCTACAACTGAATCTGAGTTTTCAGTTGTCTTTCTCATGAATTTCCAGAAAACCTGGTTCTGAAGACATCAGAGAAGGACTACTGCTGGCTCATTCATACAGAAAAAAAAATAGTCAGACTACAGAATGAAAATATTTTTCATGCAAACATTTGATTTCACTTAAACATGGTATATTTTCTTATAATAAAAGTGTAGTTCTTAGGAAAAAATCCTCATATTTTCATTTTTCTTCACAGAATGCCCTTAAAAAGTAGATGAAAATATTTTGGTGAACTTACAACTCAACTACTCTTCTGAATATATAGATTACTTTCAAAATATGAATTACTAGAAAATGAGTGTAGCTCATATCTTGTTCTCATCAGATCAAACATCCTCAAAACATGCAGTATTTAGGGCAATAGAAATCTATAGATACCTCTGGATACATTTATGAAGATCATCAGGAAAGTGTGAAAAAATATTTTGTCTGAAGTCATTTACATTCTCTATCAGTTTTTTATATTCATGCACTTTTATATTAATGATTTCTGGTGCATTTTTTCATGGGGTTTAGATACAATGTTGATAGATATTTATAATTAATGATTAACTACTGTCATGAAATCCCATGAAGAACAAGAAAAAAATTTCATCATCAATCACTTGCTGGATGAAAGAAAAAGGGAATAGAAGAAAGAGTAGGAAGTGAATCAGGAGTAGGAATTATGATCTTGTGCTTTTATCCATGTAAAGTACATGAAGATGCAAGCCGGAAGTGTCCCATAATGTTTGGTCTTAGAGAGACAGAGGATGGGATTTATTTTATCTGGACATACTCTTTAAGAGTTAGGTATCCATCCAATATGATAAACTATGCCACCTTTCTAATCAATGGAGAGTATGCCACCTTTCTAATCAATGGAGAGATGGAGGCATATTCTAAGGAAACTTCTCTGCATTCCAAAGTAAATTTGTATTTGAAGTGGACTAAATCACCCTTCCCTTTTTATCTATTTTATGTTTTTATTTAGGCCTAAAATTATCTTAGTTAAGCATTTAACTTTTTTAAAGTTACATTAGTGAAGATAAATCCTATTGAGAACGTGAAGGACATGCTTGTTCCAAGGCCTCACAGGGGAAATAGACAAAAAAAGACAACAGATAAGAATGAATTAATGTGTGTCAAAACCCAGAATTCAATTCTGAATTCATAAAACTGATCCCTTTTATTAAGTATCAAAGTTACCCTGAAATACTATCCTCTTTCTATAAGTTTTCTATCCTGTTTACTGTCTCCTTTCATCAGCTGTGCAAGTCTTACAAATATGGACCCTATCACTGGTGCAGACATGACCAAAACATCTGAAACTGAAAGAGGTGCTGCTGAGTTTGTGTTTGTGCTGCATAAAACATAAGCAATTGACATGGAGCATCTTACAGATAATCTATCTCTAAGATGATCTTTGTCTTAAAGAAGTTTCTTATATGGCACACTGCACACTCATTCAGAATTCTTGGTTGTTTCCTGCCTTCCATCTTGGTGCAGTTTGTAGCACTGATTGCAACGAGATTCTTTTTCTAAACCAAAACAGGCTCACTTATGACAGCAAAATCTTTTACTGAAAATCTGATTAATAGGTCATGTTATTTTGGGGAATAGATCAGCAATTTTAGCAGCATGAGGTAAATCCCAAATATACAAATCTATACGAAACCACACAACTTCAGGAGAAAAGTCTTCTCCAGATAATCTGCTGTTTAAACAACAATATGATTTGTCTGTCACTTGGACACTTGTGTGACTGAGGATGAGTTGACTGAAAAAGTGTTGCAGGGTGGAATGCAGGGTGAAAAAAAAAAGGAAGTGTTTCAATAGCTGGATAATTCAACTCACATTTAATCTTGTCCTTATGGTGTTTTCCCGATCAACTGATTAGCATCCTTTTAAGCTACTTCGCTAATTCCTTTTTTTTGTTTCCTTGCAAGTACAAAGGGTCATAAAGCTAGTATAGACACAGCGTCTTCTATCTCTTAACTCTGTGGACATAGACAATACAAATACTCAATTATCAAATATGATAATTTTCCATAGAAGAAGAATCTAAGGACATGAATCAGGTATTTATTCGGTGCCATGACATTTATTTAAAGAGGACTTATTTAAAGAATTATGTTTTCTTGATTGTCATTAAAAATGTCTGACATTTTGGTGCCAGTTGTCAGGAAGGAGATTATAGAATGCTTAAGGTTGGAAGGGACCTCTAGAAGTCATCTAGTCCAACTCCCCTGCACATGGAGATGGAAAAAGACCTTTTAAAACTGGTCTTGGATAAATTAAACTAAGAATGATTACTCGCTACCTTGTTATCTGTGCCCTTGAAATTCATGTTGCATGTAACAGATTTGCAATGCTTCTCTTTTTTTTCTAATTTTAACCTAATTTCTAAAAAAAAAAAAAAAAAAAAAAGGCGAGAGAGATTCTAAAGTAACTGTAGGTAAACCTAAACAATAAGTCTCTCATTTCTTAAAGGCAGCAATGACCTTGTTCTGAACAGACTTTTTGGAGCACTTTTTTAGTGACTAGGCCATCCAGTGGTCAACTCTATGTCCTTCCAACTAAACAAATTGGAGGAAGGGGTGTCTTTTGCTATATATATATTTGTGTAAGCAGAAAAGCTTTAGCACGTTAAATAACAGTAGCAAAGTTCCTAGGGAGCTCGTAATTCTTATCTTTGAAAGAAAAATGAGACAAAACAAAACGGCAGTTTCCTTGTTTAGAAACTAAAATCTGTCTTTCTAAACAGTCCTGTACTCAAAGGAATATTCTTATTCCCAAGACAAAACTCACACTGCTTATCTCTTGGCTTGCTTTCTGGTTCATCCCATATATTCTCAGATTGTCATCAACAATCAAAATAGTGCCAAAGACATCACGATTGCAAGAAATTTCAGCAGAAGCATCTCGTAATACATGACTATGCTTCCATTCAGGCTTTGCCACGATGGTCTGTACCTTGGGAAGTGACTTTTATTGTTCCAGCTGTGCTTAAATAAAGATTTGTTTAATTGCTTCTTAATTTAGTATATAGGCAGAGAGAGAAACACTCCTGTATGTAATATTTGGATTTATCCGTTAACAGCACTTTCTGGAAGAATGATACATTCCAGCCTTCCAGCATAACAGTTACATTCTGGAAATGCAGACGCAGAGTGTCAGTCAAACAGGATTTAAGCCTTTCAATTGCTTACATACCACTATCAAACTAACATTAAAAAAAACTCCCAATGTTTACTGATGAGAAAATTATGAGTCATGAAAAAAAATTATATATTAAATTCTGTTTCTTCTGCTGACTTAGTTCCTCATCCCCACAATGGAAAAATTGAGAGCGTCAATTTCCACAACCCAGTGAACTCATCAGAAATTGGGCTGATGCAGAAGTAGACGACACTTGAGAGATTTCTGGTTTACCGATGCTTTATCTATTCTGCTTGTGAGCCTTCATGTTCAGACTGTACAAAGGAGATTACTGATAGATTGTTTATCTTTGACAAAAGGAGAAAAACATTACATGTATATGAAATTACATATATATGATTTTATAAATGTTTAATAGGATACATAGGTATTTTACTTTAACTGAAGCATGCAATTCGGTGTCTGAATTGATGTATATAGAGCCATTTGTAAGCCATTGAAGGCTTACAAGCCTTCACTTTGTAAGCCATTGAAGGATGTGTGATAAATGTTTCTTAACATTCCTATCTAAAAGAACTTGATTATTACATATGGTAAGTCTAAGATTCTGAGCCCTTTTTTAAACGATTTTAATAGAGTGTTACACATAAGTTCGTATCTGCACAATTTATGACAATGCCTGACAGAGGCAAACTGTTAGTCCTCAAAAAGCAAGTAGAATGTATATGCAACAGGCATTTTCAGAGAAATGCAAATTCATATTTTATTGAATTTTACTGCCTTCCATTTTTCTCATATTTCATATTCAAGAACATTCTTTTGCTACTGAAAAATGATGTCTATATTCCACTGTTTTCAGTGTCAAGTGTGCATGAAGTATATTTCACAATATTGTATACATGTATATGTTGTTTCCTTTCTATAGCATGGTAAAAGGGCTCCTAAATTTCACAATTTAAATGTAATTAGAATTCTAACCTAAGCAAGAGAAAAGAATACTTAACACATATTTAATTCTTTTTGATATGAAATTATGTATGTCTGCAACTCTATATTAGAGTCACATTCAAAACATATTATTATAAATGTATATAATAACAAGTAAAACTGCTGTGGTCCTTTTCCCATCTTCTGTACAATACGTGACATGGAATGTCATAAAGAAACAAAACAGAATATGAAAAAATGCAACATCTATATTATTTATTTACTATGCAATTATCTTCAATAGTATCATGAATGGACTATTTCTAATTGCTCTAGGCCTGATTACTTTTTCTTCTGAAAGCCATGAAAAGAGTCACTGACATAAATAATATTCCTCCAAGGCTAATTATCCCCTTTCTGAACTTTCCACATTGGGAATATGTACCTGAGACTGGCAGTATCTGTAGGTCTGCACTCATTGTACAAAATTATTGTAATTCACAGAGAAAGTAAGTGTAAAAGTTCCCATGGAAACTTATCTATGTTTCTGCACAGAAGTACTGTTTGCATAACTCTTGAAAGTCGTGTAAGCTGTGATCACTACTAGTACCATTTAAATCAAAAGAAATTTTGAAAACATGAATAATGCCACGTATTATTATGAAGGTGCACTTGGGGGTTTACGCTGTGCACTTTGCCAGCTATGAATGCAAGTTTTTTTCAAACTGTCATCAGTTCCCTGAAAGAAAGTTTCATAATCCTGGAGCACCCAAAGTCTTTGTCTATGAAGTCTTTGAAACTTGTTTTGTTTGATGTTGTTGTTTTGTGAATGAGAGATCGAAGTGTTAGATTTTATCTTCTTTGCTATTAAATGCAGCTACTCATTGCATAAAGACAGCTTTTCCAAGCTGCCTTGAGTTGTTTAATATATAGGGAAAAAAACAGGAATCAGATGATTCAAAATGTTTCTCAAGCATTTTTTTTTTCTTCTCAAAATATTTTTTAAAGGTTAAAATTCTTCTGGCACAGTCCAATCATACTTGATTACAGTAGGTGCCAAAATAAAATAATTATCAAAATATTTTAGAGCTGGTGTCTTTATTATTTTTCTGAGCAAACAATGTAATGCTTATTTCTAAAGGAACTATTAGATGCAGCTATTCAGATTTTAAGATCTTCAGGACTTTTTAATACATTTATATATATATGTATGTACAGATTATCTATCATAACTGGTCCATAAGGCACTAAGAACTACAATATATAATTAGTGACAACTTGGATTTCATGTAGAGAAAGAAAATGTGTATGTTTTATTTTCTGTTTTGTTATTATGTTGTTGTTATTTTACAACATATTCCAAAATGAAGAAAATCACATCTTCATAATACAATAATTGGGAGCCTTCTAAAATTTTTAGAATCAGTTGATGCACAAATATATCTACTCTGGAAAGGGATATGGCAGAAAATGTTTCTAGATGAAAATTTTCAGTACTGAAAAAATTGTACTAATATAAATATGGTGTTTACCGATAACCTGTCACCTAATACACACAGGAAATGGCAGGAGAGTGTAAATTAGAGGGGGAGAGAAGGGGAATATGTGCTGTTGTCAGGTACTAATGTAAATGTCAATAGAGGCTTATACATAACCACTTTTTAAAACTATAGAAAATGTCATTTGCAGTTTGAAGAAGGAAGCATTTTGGAAATGATAAGAGTTTCAACGCCGTGTATAATCACATTTATATAACCTTATAGTGTATCCGTTGCACTAGAAAGAACACTAAATGGTAGGGCATAAACAATGCAGTAAACTACCGAAGTCTATCTCATATCCTGAGTATTAAACCAAAGCCAGAAGTGAAAAATACCACTTTCACACTTTGCAAATAAGTTGATGGATCTTCCTCAGCTGAAAAATGTATATACAGACCTGTAAGGTTTTTACATAAGAAGGATAATAATATGGGTTCACCAGGATTATAGTCTCTCTTCCCAAAGTATTTTATGATTTTGTTGTAAAATATAATACTAAATAGTAGGTATAACACATGGGTATTACATTCTCACAATGCTCTTGGCAAAATTCACAAGAATACTTGTGCTCTACTAAAATAGAGCTGGGTCGCCAAACTATAAATGTTTGCTTTTAAGCATCTTTTACTATTAATTGGCAGTAGTTAATAAGCATTATTTTCTATTTCTTTGGTCACGTTTGCCAAATTTCTTGACCCTAGACATAGAAACTTTCCACTACAGAACTGAATTTTTGTCAGGTTGCAAGTATTTCACATGCCGTATTATTTATCATTCTGCAAAACAAATCTTTTTCCAGTGGTTCCAGTGTTTTTTCCAGTGGTTCCAGTATTTTTTTCCCTTTTATGCATTGTGCTACTACAAAAACAAAACAAAACAAAAACAGGAATTAATTTCCAAAGCAATCGTTTTATGAATTTCCTTTCCATTCAACATCTTTGAGAGCATTTTTTACTAAATATATCCAAGCTACCTACTAGTTCATGTTTTTATATTGTTGCACTATTTATATGTTTAACCTGGTATCTCACAGATCATTGGTAATGGGCATCTATAGGCAGATACAGGAGAACCTACTAGTCTTTCCTTCAAGCTTGCTAGGATATTTAGGAAGATATAATTCATGTTCGCCATTTTTCTCCTTGCCAGATTTCTGCTGGTGATAATGAGTTAAGCAGGAATCTTCTGTTTGTTTTCAAAAAAGTTACCATATTGTTTGAGATTTGAGGAAGTTTCTACTCATAGGCTTTGAATGGTCAGAGAAGAAGAGAAATGTCAAACATGGAAGCAGAAATATTTAAAGAAAAACAGTAGAGCCCTGGAAGTAAAGATGATGGTTTGGCCACTTTGAATGTTTGCTGGGGCAGATGGAGGAGAGTTTGGTTGGATAGACTGTTTATATGCATTTAACTTCCAGGATGGTCTCTCCCAGCATCATTTGTAGGCATTCCTACACAGAGAATTAATCCTTGAAGCTCTGATATTCCTGGAAAGACAGAGCTTAGGCTCTGCAACTCAAACTGTGAGGTAATTGGTGACTCTTTTATGTAAAAGACACAACAACATATTTGAAATATTAGAGCAGGATGCATAGTATCTGCAGTCAAAAACATTCAGTTCAGTAGGTACATTACTGAGACAGCCCTACATGCACTAATACATTGTCAGTTCATCATATAAGAAATGAAAACTAAAAGTGTAAACCTTATAAAAGGACAAATGCAGCTACTTATTTTAACAAACACTGTGTGTCCTGTTTATCTCACAGGGTGCTGCGTGAGCTGCGTGAGCTGGTGGATGTCATAGCTAAGCAACTCTCCATCATCTTTGAAAGATCCTGGAGAACGGGGGAGGTGCCAGAGGACTGGAGGAAAGCCAATGTCATGCAAGTCTTTAAAAAAGGCAAGAAGGAGGACCCAGGCAACTACAGGCCAGTGAGTCTCACCTCCGTCCCCAGAAAAGTGATGGAACGGCTCATACTGGCTGTTGTCTCCAGGCATGTGGAGGACAAGAAGGTGCTCAAGAGTAGTCTGCATGGATTCACCAAGGGGAAATCTTG
Organism: Tinamus guttatus; assembly: GCF_059628265.1. Classification (NCBI taxonomy): domain Eukaryota; kingdom Metazoa; phylum Chordata; class Aves; order Tinamiformes; family Tinamidae; genus Tinamus; species Tinamus guttatus. The sequence goes on from NW_028288917.1 coordinate 2,259,958, forward strand.
CCTGACTAACCTGATAGTCTTCTGTGATGGAATGACCAGCTGGATAGATGAGGGAAGAGTGGTGGATGTCATCTATATTGACTTCACCAAGGCTTTTTACACTGTTCCTCACAACATCCTCCTGGGCAAGCTCTGGAAGTGTGGGATAGATGAGTGGACAGTTAGGTGGATTAGGAACTGGCTGGATGGCAGAGCTCAGAAGGTGGTGATCAGCAGTGCCGAGTCTAGTTGGAGGCCTGTAGCTAGCGGGGTCCCCCAGGGGTCAGTCCTTGGTCCAGTCCTGTTCAATTTATTCATCAATGACCTGGATGAAGGCACAGAGTGCTCCCTCAGCAAGTTTGCTGATGAGATGAAACTGGGAGGAGTAGCCGATACCCCAGAGGGCTGAGCTGCCACCCAGAGGGACCTGGACAGACTGGACAACTGGGCGGTGAAAACACTCATGGAATTCAACAAGGCCAAGTGCAAGGTTCTGCACCTGGGGAGAAATAACCCCAGACACAGTCTGGGGACCGACCTTCTGGAGAACAGCTCTGCAGAGAAAGACCTGGGTGTCATGGTGAACAACAAATTGACCATGAGGCAGCAGTGTGTCCTCGTGGCCAAGAAGGCCAATGGGATCCTGGGGTGCATTAAGAAGAGCGTCTCCAGCAGGTTGAGGGAGGTGATCCTGCCCCTCTACTCAGCCCTGGTGAGGCCACATCTGGAGTATTGTGTCCAGTTCTGGGCTCCACAGTATAAGAGGGATGTGGAGCTGCTGGAGAGAGTCCAGCGCAGGGCTACGAGGATGATCAGGGGCCTGGATCATCTGCCCTATGAGGAGAGGCTGAGGGAGCTGGGCCTGTTCAGCCTGGAAGAAGGCTGAGAGGGGATCTAATCAGTGTCTATAAGTACCTCAAGGGAGGCAGTGAGGAGGATGGGGCTGGCCTCTTTTCATCGGTGGCCACTGACAGAACTAGAGGTAATGGCCACAAACTGAAGCACCAAAAGTTCCACAGGAACTTAAGGGAACATTTCTTAACACTGAGGGTGACAGAGCACTGGAACAGGCTGCCCAGAGAGGTTGTGGAGTCTCCTCTGGAGATCTTCAAAACCCGCTTGGATGCAGTCCTGTGCCACGTGCTCTAGGTGACCCTGCGTGTGCAGGGCGGGGTTGGACTAGATGACCTCTAGAGGTCCCTTCCAACCTTAAGCATTCTATGATTTTACAATTCTGTGATTTAAGGTAAAGTTTAAATATTACGTGATAAATATGATGGTGATGTAAGTTTATCTGTTTAAGTTTTGGACGGAAACAGCTTTTCATCTCAGCCCTAATGTTTATTGCAGGTAAGTTTTATATAATCATTTCAGAGATCATCATAGTGACAACAAATATAGGAAAGAAGGAACAGTGAGAAAAAGAAGTGAGTGTATCTGGCTTTCTGGAGTCACAAAAATACATTTTTTTTTCTTTTAAAAAGGCTTTTGAGCAGGTACTTCGAAATAAAGATCTGATCGGGGAAAAGGGAAGGGAAAAATATTGTTTTTTTTTTTTTCTTCTGTAAAGACAAAGTAGTTCTGAAGGTAATCTGCATAGAGGTAGAAAATATCATTTACTGAATACCTTACAAAACCCAGTGTACTTATATATATCAACATTTGTTTTGATTTATTTGGCTGCAGAATAAGCAACATAATGGGAAGTCCACTGATGAGCTAGCAATATGACAACAAACAGCATACACTAATGACTTAGGGTGGATTCATTTTTCCTAATTTAAGCGTGTAAAAGCCAGGCATTGAAGACTTTATAGTCAGTAAAGAAAAATAGTCATCTCCATAGAGTGACTCCTCTCATCCTAACGTGTGTCTACATTATGCACATGAATCGTGATTCAGAGAGTCTTATTTTTCACTGGCTGAGATCCAGATGGCTAACCTTTGAATACTTAAGGAAAAGTGACATTATTTTCATCCGTTATACACTCAGTAGGAAAAGGATACTGAAACAGTATACAGCCACTCAGACAGTGAAACCGTTTACTTTTTAGAAGATGAAGAGAGCAATAAGCAAAGTACCAGGACTCCTCATAGTAGCATATTAGGACATCTGACTTTTTTTTTTCTTTTTTCTTTTTTTTTTTTGATCTTGCATGGCATAACATATGTCTTCAGTACATGTCTTCATTTCCTTATTTGTCATATAATTAAAATGGTATTGTGTCTGCTTTCAGTTTTAAGTTCTTGCGGCTTTGACTTCACTGACTTTCAGACTAAGGCATTAAATGAATGATAAATTCTCTTTGGAAGGATACTACTCTTACTTCCTTAAATCATTTTTTTTATATGAAAATTATGCATTAAGTGTTAGCTAATGTATCTATTTAACTTTATACTTACATATGTACATGCATGAATATATATATCTACAGGTGCTTTTTATAGCTTGCCATATACTTTAGCATTTTCCTTAGATTACAAGAAATGTCTTTATCATTCCATACTTTTACATAATTAGTAGATACTGTTATTAATTGATGAGTCCAAAACCAGATATAGAATTATAAATATGAGGCATTGTAACTTTGTACAATTCTAATGAATAAAATGTTCCTATTTCAATCGTTGGTAACACAAGTCTTTTCAGCTGAACCAATCTCTTAGTTACATATTGCCGTCTTAGCTGTGGTCTAAGAATTGAACTGAAACCATCAATTTAGGATAGGAAAAGATTAAATTGAATGATTTGAAGCTGTGACCTAAAGTTGAAAGCCCTGTGTATATATCCTTTGATACATCCCAGTGTCTGCTGTTATTTTGATAGATAAATGTGTTTCATAAAATATATTTGAATCACAAAAACTCCACAGTGAAAAATTAAAATAGTTTTTGCCTAATGGAAAGAAAAAAAAAAAAAAAAAGTACTGCTAAGGTATTTCGGAACATTGTTAGGAAAGGTAAGAATTTGGAAAGGATGGATAAATACTTTTAAAGGAACCGATAGTGGCTCATACATAAAGAAAAACATGGTCAGTGAAGATATTAGTGTTTTTCATATGAAAGTCATGTGGTGTGATTGACAATAAAAGAAAGATTAAAAGAAAATAACTCAAACCTATGGGATAACTATAGGATTTAAAGGAAATCGGAGAGGCAGGAATATTTCACAAAGAATAAAGCATCAAACCTAAGAAAGCCAAAGATAAGAAATAGAGAAAAAGTCTTTTAAAAATGTATTTCAATGCAGGAAACATCAAAACACTGTCTCTTTACACCTTGTCAGGAAGTGCTTGATTGAGTTTTACACAGCGGGCACATAGGAGTTTGTTTCCTAGAGAATAATGCTTTGAGCAGTATGTATTAGAAAAACCCTTTTAAGCCTAAACATCATAGCATTCACCTTGTAAATGGCATGCATGTTTATTAGGAATATGTGAAGGAAGGAGGAAAACAACACTTCCAACTCCTTTTTAGTTTCAGATGTTCTCATAACCTCTGGTTCTTCTCTAGGTTTTCTAAATTGGAGTTTGCTCTATTAACCTATCAAATCAAAATATTTTGTTCACTAAATCATGAAGATAAGAGACCAAAATCCTTTATTTCAATCTAGGCCTCAAGTATTCGTTGTAAGTAATTGCTCAATTTTAAGTTACAGATAAGGGCTTTATAGGAGGTTTCTTTAAAAAGGTTTGATTTGCTGACCTCTAAATAGCATTGACATAGCAACTATCAAGCCCTTATGGTAGCAGCAAATTTACTAATCTGGGGATAGTGAAAGATGTAGATAATTCAGATACAGGTTTCTACTCCAAAGATCAGTTTAAATCAATAAAAAACCTTGTGTTGACCCTAATGGATTTTGTATCAGACCTTATCAAGACTTTTCCCATTTAGCAATGTGATAAACCTCAAGCTATACTTAAACTTCTTTTTTTCCATGCTTTTGCATATCTCTCAACTTACTTTAAAAAAGTTTCCTAGTCCTTCTATAGCCTGAATGCTACTCATTGATCACTAGATCAATGTATTAAGTAGTATGTACTATTAAGTAGTGAGGATCTGTGTTGTTTCCATAAAGTGCAGCTGAAATGGCCAGTCACTTCAAGAAAGCTTCTCATGGACATCCTGTTATAGGGTCGTAAAGCAATCAGGAAAGAAGCAATCAGGAAAGAAATCAGGAAAGATGATTTATACTAGCTAGCTTGATTATAATAAATTTCTAGGTATATAACAATTAAATAATCAGCTGCCTAGCCTTTTTCTCAATTTCATATAATCTGTTATTAAAATAGACACAGGATTTGCTAGTAGCTTCCAATAATATATCAGATTTCCCAAAGGAACTACTGCAGTATGCAATCTATATCACCCAAATAATAAAATAAGCATACAAAATCTCTTCCCAAGAGCATATTTTTCATAATGAATATTGCCTTAGATGCAATATAAAGGGAAGCAAAAGAGGAAGGTTTTTTGTTTGTTATTCAGAAGAAAAGCAGAAAAGGAGCTTTATATAAAACGATGGGACATTATCATGCCCCTTCCAGCTATTTCACAATGAATACTGTGACAGAAGGATTCTCTTCCTGTGATATTTACTGCCCAATAAGCTTCACTTTACTTACCTCTTCCATTTTCCTTCTGCTTTGGCTAAAGTGTATGTAGCATGCAGCTGGAACTATCTACTGCTTTATGTTTGTACAGTACTTAACTGTACAAGGAATCACGATTGCTGTTGCCTTGTGAGCCGAGCTTCATTGCATGCATTTGTTCAGCTACAGGACTGAAGTGCTCAAATGAGATAGACAAAGATAAGCACTGCATTGTTCAACCATGACAAGTCTGACATGCTCCTGTGCCTACCTAGGAGAATAATAGTAATGTGCCCATTTATTCTGAAGAGCTGGAGGCACCTACGGCTTCTAGGTGTCTGCAGAGTTAAATGACAACTGAATGGAAGAAACAGGACTGCAGCTTCAGACTTATTACTTCAATTTCACAGGTCCCTTTATATTGATCAACCTCCAACTCATGTACCTTAACCTCTCTGTGTTCTTGGCTAGTAAGGCATGAAATATAGCTATCCTGTTGAGTCCCCATTTAACGAAATGAAGATCCAACCTTCGTGCCAACCTGGAAGTGCTATTCAAAACAAGCATTAATCATCTTCACCGAACAGTCACGTAGAGCATTTTCATGCAAATTTATTCCTCTGATTAAGACAGCTAATTGAGACATCTCACTTAAGAGGAGCATCGTTAGGTTAGTCCCTCTCTATAGTCAGTGAAGAGAGATAGGCAATGCAAGTGGGTAGTCCACATCAATCAAATTAGTGGTTTGACACAGGACCTTGTCTCCAAGAGGACTATAAATCAGAATGGAATATATTTTTCATTTAAATTAACTGTATAATTCCAGTACAGATTAGGGTGGAAAGCAGCACTGCAGAGAAGGATTTGGGGGTCCTGGCTGACAACAAGTTAACCATGAGGCAAGAATGTGCCCTCGTGGCCAAGAAAGTCGATGGGATCCTGGCCTGCATCAGGAGGAGTGTTGCCAGCAGGGCGAGGGAGGTGATCCTGCCCCTCTACTCAGGTCTGGTGAGGCCGCACCTGGAGTATTGTGTGCAGTTCTGGGCTCCTCAGTACCAGAGGAATGTGGAGCTTCTAGAGAGGGTCCAGCGTAGAGCGACAAAGATGATTAAGGGACTGGAGTGTCTACCTTATGATGAAAGGCTAAGCAAGCTGAGCCTGTTTAGCCTGGAGAAAAGAAGACTGAGATGAGATCTGATCAAGATGTATAAGTATCTGAGGGATGAATGTAAGGAGGATGGGGCCAAACTCTTCTCCGTGGTGGCCAGTGATAGGACAAGGAGTAATGGGTAAAAACTAAAACACAGGAAGTTCCACCTCCATGTGAAGAAGAACTTCTTTCCTGTGAGAGTGACAGAGCCCTGACACAGGCTGCCCAGATTGGTTGTGGAGATCTTCTCTGGAGATCTTCAAAACCTGCCTGGATGTGACTCTGTGCCACGTGCTGTCAATGTCCCTGCTTGAGCATGGGTGTGGGACTAGATGATCTCTAGAGGTCCCTTCCAACCTCAACCATTCTGTGATTCTGTGATTCTGTTATATAATGGACTTCCATAGCAGTAAATTGACTACATTTGTAAGTATTTAACTACCTCAGGAATATGACAAGATATGACACGAAAAATTCATTATTTCACAATATATACTACCAAATAATTTCTTGCTGTGAATCATGCTTATATTTAAGTAGAGATGATAGCTGGTTCTGAGATTCTATGGTATGAAAGCAGCTTTTATTTCAAATCATAATTCTGCTATGTAAATGTAAAGTATTTCTTATAACTCATGACAAAGTGAAATAATATGGGCCAGGTGTGCCTGAAACATCAGCAGGCGTGCACACTCAAAATCAGAAATCTCTGTAGCCTTCTATAAAAAAGGGATTTCTAAAACAAACATTAAGTGTCTGAGATTTAACTGTAAACCTGATTTCGTTTGAATGAACGCTACAGGTTCCTCTGGTTTAGGCAATGAAAAACGTTACTCATTTACATTAAAATGTTTGTTACAGAGTCTCAGAAGGAGAAAATGTGGGGAAAGTTGTCATTTAACCTAATTGTCCCAATTGCAGCCTCACTACATGGTAATATATATCATATTCGTCTGTGGATGATTCTACTAGAAATGAATTATAAATAGAGAAAAATCATTTTGTCTTTCATATTTCATAAACTGTCACATATAGATTTCTATAAATATTTTATTAAAGCTGAAACACAAGTCAGACTGAGGAAGGCATGTCCCAAAGAAAGTATGTGATAGGCATCTTATTAAAAATACTTTCTGGAGGACAAGGAAAGATGTCACTTGCTCCAGTTCAAAATCATGTAGTGACTTAAAGAAGAAAAAATGATAGGGGCTTCCATAATGAGAAGTTTACTTGCTATTTTAACTTGGGGACCATAGAAAGAAGATTCCATCTTCTTCCCCTCCCAGTTCAATCAAAGGGAGGAAGCCCTTAACTAAATTCAAAATTAGTCAAGGAGATACTTAGGAAGAATACTAATAGAGGATATTGTTATTCTTTATTTATTGAAAAAAAAAAAAACGAATTCGAATTGTATAGAGCAAACATTTAGTAGTAGCAGAGTATACAGTATTCATAGTACATGTATAGATTTTTCTTACAGCATTTTATACTGTATCTCACAAAATCTAACTTCAATTAATTCAAGTGTTGAATAGGAATACTGTTACTGCATTGACCGATAAAAGAATATTAAAAAAATCCTCTCTGTACCAGAATGAGAGGTGGTATTAGGTGTGTGAGAACAAGGTATTAGATGTGATTTCATTTAAAACCTCAGCTTCCTAATATAAAATTGAATAAATGGTATGTTGAAATAATATAATTTATAGATTACAGGGCCACATTCTCCTGCAATGACACAACTTCATAGCAGTCCATGCCCATTAACACAGGTGCATTCTTGCATTTTCTGGTGACAACCTCCTGTCCAACTCAGACCACAGAACATAAGTTCCTGCACAAATTGGCAACTTCTAGCTGATTAATAACTATCTCCATAGAGAAAACCAGATAATACTAAATTGGGAGGACAGTAAAACTGAGAAAGCAAAGAACTGTAGGATTAGGAAAATGAACAGAAAGGTGGAAAAATATGCTAAAATAGTAAGATAAAAATAATTGGAGATAGAAGATAGCTTCTACCCACAGATTCAATTTGCTTGAATTGTAGTTCTAAATATTTCAGGTTGTGTGACTTCTCAATTCAATGCTTTATGCCTTTTTTTTTTTTCAAATGTTCTTTATTTTCACTGAAAGGCAACATTTATTTTCTTTCTTCCTAGCACCAAATTTACTTGTATACAAATTTCTGAAGACATCTAAAGGATAGTATTTCAACCAAGCAAACTTCTTTTTAGAAAATAATGGTCTTCTCTCATGGCAAACTAGTGTAGATCAGACACGGTTTGTCGTGGTTTTGACTCAAGATAATTTGTAAACTGTGACACATGTAGGAAACCAGGAAAATCAGACAGGCAGTAGGCAAATGGGTCTAGAATTCCTGCTTTTCAGATTAAGACACAGATGGTCCTGTATGGGTATTTCTCCTTGGCAGTATGAGAAAAAGACCAAGATCTAAAAAGCTTAAGAAAGCCTGATCTTAGGTTTTCTATTAAAGATAAGTACAATGAAAAGTAGAAGCAAGATAGAAAAATGATTTAGAAATGAGGGAGAGAAGCCTGGCCTGGTTAGGAGGAGCAGTTGAAAGAGGCTGGAAGAAGACTAAGACAGTCCCAGTGAAGAAATCTCATGTGTGGAAGCGGTACTTCTGGTAGGATCTGCAAAGAGTAACTGATTGTTGCTCTTCAAGATTAGTTTATATAATTCAGACCTGAAAAAAACTCAGATAGTGAATGAAGTGGACTTCTTGGGTGCTGACAAGGTCATGAGCATGTGTATTTCTCCAGGCATTGCTCGAGAATAGGTTAAATCTAAGGAGGAAGGTGGGGGGGAGCCACTTTCTTTTAGATGACTTTACCTATATTAAAGTTTTCATTAAAGCAGAAAGTAATTGAGTTCTTCAAAGACCTAATTAAATAAGGGATCCATTATTTGTGTAATGGAAATAGGTGCTTTCAGTATCAGTGGAGACAGCTGCTGGAAGCAATCCATCCTGCCAATCATATCATACACTGAATGAGTTGTAAGACATTGGAAATGCTTATAACTCCCACTGACAATAGAAGAAAATGAGTTTGCTGACTGATACTTAATAATTAACTGAATGTTAGTTGATATAAATCTCTTATTAAAAAGATGCTTATGAAGTTAACACAAAACATTTTAAGATGCTTGTCAGGTTAGGCTCTGAAAATTCTGTATGCATCTGTTAATGATGAAACAATATATATGTTATATAGATATATGTAATGCCTAACGAAGAGGAGCTCTGACATATGAGGGTACACAATTCATCTTTCAGGTGTGAAACTGTGGCAGAAACTCTGGATACATAATAACTCCAGGCATTATGCACTTTGTATAGGTACTATTTAGTTTGAAATTCCTGCAAATAAGACCAAAAAATGGGTTCTACTTAGACATAGGATAAAGAAAATAGAAAAAGAGGTAACAAACACCCATGAGGATGCTGGGATTCATTAGTTAGAACTTATCATCAGATTCTTACAATTATCTTTAAGATGCTCATTTAGCTAAATTAAACTTTTGTGGCAACTGACAGGGCAATCAAGTCTTGGACAGACTAGAAAACCTGAGCCATGCTTCTTTTTTATCTTGAAGAAAATGATGGAGTCTTGCAGTGTTAGCTCCACTAACAAATATTGGGTTACAGCATTTTGTCCTGAGCTAATTGAGCTACATATCTCCCCAAGATGGTTCAACAGCAAAAAGCATGAGAATCTGAGGCATCCATAAATGTAGCTTCTTACCTGAAAACTGCTGGTAGAACTTAGCATCATTTTGCTTATTTTAGTAGAGAGAATAGAACTCAAAGTTCTCTCTTCAAGATAAAGAAGGCTCATAACTGAAATGTGTTTTATCTGCAAAGTGATTATTTCCCTGTTGTCTAGAGGATATCAGAGACTTGCATATCCGCTATTTATAAGTGTTATAAATAGTGTATATGCAACTCTAGGATTCTCTTCTGGAATATGAATTAGAAATAGTAGCAGATGAACCACCACATTTTATTTTAATTTTTAGTGATGTGGGTTTTTTTGTTTGTTTCCATTCTTCCTGAATGAATGTTCTTCCTAGTAAAGTTCAGCAGATATAGGTATTGTTATTAACTTATACTAGTTATTTGCATTATTTAAAATAGCATAGCAAAAATTCGTAGAAGTCAACATGAAAAACAAAACCATACTTCTACCATACTCTTTAAAAATTCAGTTGATTTCAACACTGCAAATGACCAATTAAATTAGTGATTTTTTTTTTCCTGTAGCCAATAATTTATTTAAATAAATTAATTCTGGTAGTTTTACTGAAAACAACAGTAAATAAAGCACACCTATTTGTACACTTGTGAATGATTCAGTGAAGCATTTTATGAAACACAAACTTCCAACTGTAAACAATGAAAATAATCTCAGCTCTTTGAATTTAAGGTGCCTCATACTGCTGTCTAGTGCAAATAGATCATTTTGCCAAAATAAAAGCAGGTGATATGTGGCTTTCAAGTCAGGAGACTTCTAGAGGAGAGATTTAATTTTCCTTTGTGTTTTTAAGGCTGACCTATCAGGAAAACTAATGACTATTCTATCAGTGATATCCCTGACTAAATGAAAAAAAAATACACATAGTAGAAAGCTTTGCAGATACTGAAGGTCTGGGAGGTCTGGGTCCTTTTCTTTATTATTTTTATTTGTTGTTATTGTTGTTGTTATGCTATTCCGATGGTTTTCTGCAGAAACTTCTCAACACAGAGCTTTACTTTTTCAGAGTGACAAGGCTGATCTGATCTCTTCTATACCCCACCATAAAAGTCACTGTGAGCTATCTTTAAATCATACTGTTGTTATAAAATTAATTACCAGAACAGTCAAATGATAGAGAATGAAATAGGTGTTTCCTTAGATACCTATACATAATGCATAAAAGAGAAAATGAATTATCACAGACAAATTCATTTTAATTAGGACGTCTGCACTGAAGATCATCTTGATCCCAGAAGTAATAATTAATTTAGGTGTAATTGACTATATCTTGTTATAAAACAAAGAGCTACATAGGATATGCACACACATAGACACATACACAGACTTGCGGGCACACGCACAAATGTATCTGCCTAACTATCAATGTATGTAACTTATGTAATGTCTCTATTACACTATGTTTTAAAATAGGCATTTTCACAAACTTGAGAACAATTGTGAGCACAATTAAGCAAAAAGAAAAATGCAACTTGTAAATGGACAGTATTGATAGAAGGAAAAGTATAATGAGAGCAAAAACACTGGAAATGGAAGAAGACAAATTAGGATGAGCAATAAGGAGGAGGATTTTCTTAGCAATTAGGATAAATATCCATTGAAAAAAAAAAATGCCCAGAATTTTATTGCAATCACCTTTGGTGGCAATTTTTCAGCTGAGTTTGGAAATTTTCTGTTATGTTGTACTTGATGTGGGAAATAATCCAGGAAACTCCCCTAATATGTTTTACGGGAGAAATTAGACAAAACAATTAGAAATTAGATCACAACAGCCCTTGCTGCCTTTATAATCTCTGAAGCTATAAACCCTATATCTTGATGATATCTTTTTTTTTTTTTAATTGTATGAAGCTCTAGTCATTCATATCTAAGTGTCTTTGAATCTGTCACTTTCAAAATAACAAATTGCAGGAAAATGTCTTGTATGCTAGATACTGCTGTTCACTCTCTGCACATAAATGAATAATGATAACTTATACAAGGTAAATTTCACTACTTTCATTACATATCCTGTAAGACAGGATGCTGGATTTGATAGGCAAGTGCTCTGATCCAGAATGGCAAATCCAATCTTCCTGTATTCTTTTACTTATTTATTTTATTAAAGTGGTAACCAAACTGCTATTGGAAAAGAAAATCAGTAAATGTCATTCCCTCCCTTGGTGCATAGATGATATTCTTTGATGCAGCTTTAAACAGGATCCTTAGTGCAACATTGTGCATGTAACTTCAAAGGAGGTTTAAAATAAATGCACCAGATCAATTTTATTTGCTTTTTTAGTCTTTCTTGTTCATAAACACAGAAGCTTTTTGTCCATTCTAAGTTGTGAAAGGGAAGAAGAGCTATTATGATAAGAAAACAAGAACATGACTCAGCATTTCCTCCCTTTTTTCTTAAAAGGTTACAGTATAGCCTGGAGTAGCATTATAATGAGCCATGTTACAGTTAAGGAAGTAATATCATCTCCCACCTGTAAATCTCAAGGGGTAAAAGTATTTTTTTTATGTCTGTAAGTTACCAGGTACCATTCTAGAAGGAAGTCTGACTTGCCCCATGTCAGAACAATATATATTTAGACTAAAAAGTAGACTAAAGCTCACTTTGTAAGTACATCTGGTCTTTCTATTTATACTATCAATTATTTTTTTCTAGCCTGAACAGGTCAGAGAAAAAGGCTAGATACACCTCCTAGATATTTTTCTTCTACATGGACAAAAACATTGTAAAAAGCAACAATAGCAATAAAATAGACTGGGGAGCATAAGCAACAGATTTTTATTGACCTTTGGCATTAAGCTTTGAACCAAATGTTGAAAGGGCTGAGCTTGTCATTCTAGCTCTGAAGTAGCCTAACAGAGTGAAGGTTTTACCTCTCAATGTACCACCAGCAAGACTGGCATTGGTCACTACAACCAGAACTAGCAAGAGCTGAAAAGGGAGATAAAAGAGTTACATTCATTCAGACTGTCAGGATAAAAAATGACTCAATTAGGGAATGTAACTTTGTAAGGAATCTTTGTAAATCCCAACAGTTTTCAGACAGTCGGTCTCACATCTCTTCTACAGGAAGTATGTCTAGATTCTCCACATAAAGTCCTACTGTGACTCTGATTTTCACTCTATTAAGAAAAGAAAACAACAAGAACAAAAATATTATTTTAATTTTTGTATGACTTCAAGTAATTGCCACACAAAATGACAAAAGCAGATTATATAGACTTACCTCTTGTGGAACTCAGATTGGTCTTCCCATGATTTAGATGCCCATGGTAGCCTGGTTATATCTGGTACACATAAGTGAAAAGAAATGTAAATATCTTCCTGGTTTGGAGTGTCTGAATACTGCTGGATGTCCAAAAGGCGCAGGTTTATAGCAATTTTTTTAGACTATGTATAGGTATATAGCCAGAATGATGGGACTGCTATTGAAAAAAAATTGCTGGCAAGCACTTAGCTTACCTAGGACTATATGCCTGCTTTTAGTAGATAAATAATAATCTTCACTCCAACAATGAGAAAATTGGTTATTTTGAAAAAAATCTACCTGTTTGCCCTTCAATAAAACACAGACCTACTTTTTGAAAGGACAGAGACCATACTGCTTTAATATCAAGCCTTAAAATTACTGGAAGAAAAGAGAAAAACACTCCAAGTGTTCCTGTGATCTGGAAAGGAAGGTCCATGTCTTTGGACCTTTGGTTGCTACAGGTCTTCCCTTTGCTTGGCATATGTTTGGATCAGAGTCAATGGTGTGCGTCATTTTACCATCCTCCACTAATTAGCCTAGGACAATTTTTTTCCAGGCAAGTTATTAACAAGGGTCACATCAAAACTTTTCTACAGGGCAGAAGGTTTAGCCCAAAGAGCCTGTCACCAAAAGCCTGCCGTAAGGAGAGAGACTGGGGTGATGTCCAGGACAGCAAGGCATCATATTCAGGAACTAACATAGAAGCTAACAACTTCTGGTCTTCGGCTGGAGTTTTTTCTCCTTCTCCCGTCTCTTGTCTTGCTTGATTTTTCAAGTATTACTGGTCTGTTGAAGAGCCAAATCTGCTAAATCACCTGGAATAAGCTCTCTGAAAGACCTGCAGGTAGGGTTTTCATTTGGAGGGAACTCTCAAGAGAGAAAAAGCAGCTATGAAGCTTGCACTGAGAATCAAATTTTCTCTCTCCTATTTATATGAATATATCTATTTTAAAAAATATATTTTATTCCATTTTAAGCTTTCCTGCTTGGGCTCTTTTTCTACTGTAGCCTCTGTCATTCTTAGACTTTTTGAAACACCTAGAAAAATGCTCTTGAAAGACTTACCAATGATAATTTACAATTTTCAATTTAAAATCTTTTTCGGTGAATTTCCTCATGATTGATTTCACCTTTGGGAAACTAGCCCATTAAAAGCACAAAGAATATGTATTGCTTTCTTGCCTACCGTCAGAATAAGCATTAAGAGATCATCACTTGCACCTAAGCTATCATTAATTTTTAGTGATGTGATCTTTTTTTTCTTTTTCTTTAAAAACTTTATATATATATATATATATATATATATGTTTATATATATAAATTCTTCACATGTTGGCAGCAGCCGTTCTTGCACTGGAAAACTGGCTGCTATAGTACAGAGGTATTTCAAAGGCTGTTTCAGTATCTGCAGCATGTGACTTGAAGCATATGCCATTCATGTGAAGCCCCAAACTACAAGCAGGTTTTTCCCGCAGCACATCACAGATAAAGGTTTCAGAGGCTGACATCCTGTTCGCTGGTGTGATTTGGTGCTTTGTGGCAGACACCGTCAGCTGTCTGCTATCTCATGCTCTATCTGTCAGAATTCCGACGCACAAATATTCGTGATGATTTGTTTCTGCATTGTCAGTGATCTGGAAACCGGTAAGGCCTTTTTTGACGTAGAGTATTTCTACTGAATGGGAATTCAGCTATTTTTAAAGAATGTGTACCTATTGATTTTTAATGTGAAGTCACACAGACCATGTCATCAAGCTTTAACATTACCCAATAGGTCATATTTATGCTTTTAAGTGAGAAATTCCAGTGCATCTTATCTTTTATGCAAGCTCATGGCATTAAGTGGATTAAGTGGGTTCAAGGTTTTCAGTATTTTTTGCCCTTTGGTGCACCTTGATTAATTTTGTTTTCAACGCCTTGATTCTGTGCTAAGTGTACTCCCATTTGTTTTAACTGAAAACAAGTTACAGTTTGATCAAAGACAAGTTACTGGGTTCATTAGAGGGAAAACAGATGAAATTTAATAGCTTCTGATGTGCAGCAGGTCAGACTGCATCATCTAATGATCTCTAACTATCGTGACCTCTGTGAGTAATTACACCCGTATCCTATAGAGAAGGTTAATCCAATTTACCTTCTGGTCAACACTTCAGTGTGTTTTTTTCCCTGCGGATAGAACAGATTTTGCCTAATATATATTAGGTGCACTCGAAGAAGTTTTCTGCAGTCTTCTGTGAAAATCTCATATTGCTTTCACCTTCTGAATTTTGCTCTGTACCCTGTATTACAGTCCATATTGAGAGTGCCTATTTGTATGTACATGGGTGTACCATCTTACAGAGCCTCGTTGGCCATGAGAGATCTCGTTTTTAAGGTGGTCAGAGCAAAAAATTCTGTGAAGACAGAGCTACAACCAGCCATCAGATGATATGAATCAAGGTCCAGAAATCACAGTGTATCAATGAACGGGTCTAGAAAATTTGCGTCTAGAAAATCTAAGACCAGAAAATTTTCTCTATGACTTTTAGGTAAAAACTGCATATGGGCTAATTCAGACATTTCTTAGTCAGAAAGTTACATAGACGTCACTTAAAAAGTGAAATTCTAGCTCCCTCCTATCAAGTTAGAAAACTGCAGAAACTTAAACTGTAAGATTTATGATGCAATAAAGCATTTACAACACATACTTCCAATCCACTAGCCCCCACAGAGATTTTTTGAAAGCTTTCATGATTTGCTTCAAAACCTTAATAAATAGGGGAAATTAATAAATTTAGTCTTAATGTTTGCTTGCTGGGAACACAAAGTACTATTAGTACATCTCACCCATTCAAAAGTTCAGTCTTTAGAGCAAACAAGCAACTTTGAACTTCAGCGTTTTTCTGTACTGACAGTACTGACCTTTATCAAACAAAGTGTCTTCATTAAAATTAAAATTAAATATTTGGAATGTTAAACTAATAGCAAAGACTGACTGACTTCCAGGAATAAGCTCTTTTGATTTCAGATCTTTGCTGGTGGGTATCGTTTTCAGGTGTGAATGAAGTATGAGGTTTGAGCGAGCAGTGATACCTGCGTGCTGTCACCAGGAAGGCACATGGCTCTTCCCCATACTGGCAAACCCACCATTAGGTCCTCTGCCCTGGGATCCATATGGGGAGTCAATGCATGTTGTAAAGATGACTCCAGACCTTCACCATGTTGCCTGGCTCTTTCTCATGGCAGTTAACGATGTGCTGTCATCTCCTGGCCTCTGCCTGCATGCCGGCCCTCCTCAACTCTGTCAAGGTCCCCACATGTCATCACATCAGTTGTCTTTTGACAGGTCCAAGTGTAGCACTGCTGATATGGTCTTTAAATTATCCACACACGTTATACGCATAATGTCATTTGCTGCACAGGATTATAGTGGAGTTCTGCAATGGTTAGCCCTGAGTGTGTGCATGTGTGTGTATGTGTGTGCATGCACACAGGTGGGAAAATAATTTCAGAATTTAAAAGGTCACCTTCACAGCCTCTTTCCCAGATCTAGCGTGATTACTGCAGGGATAGAAATATGTGTTTGGAAATAAGTGATTTTATGAGTCTCACCCAGGAATATGTGAGTGTCTCTGGTGACACCATTGTTTCTTAGCACTTTCTCTCTTTGCCTATGAGAAATGGACCTGCCGAGCACCAAGTTTTGCGTATGAGAAGGAGCACTGCATTTTTTTTTTTGGCAAGCATTTAGCACCAGTGGAGCTAAGAGGTAGAAGGAAAAGGCAGAAGGGCAGAAAAGGTAAAAGTTTCACAGTAGATTGCTATTTGCAAGCATCTTAACACATTGTCTGTAAAGTGACTCTTGTGAGTACAACATAACCTGAAAATGTTCTTGCTCAGGCTCAAGATTCTGGATAATTTTAGCGTTCATGCAGTAGTATATGCTGACCAAATATTCCCAGAGGGAAAGAGTTCAAGCATTAATCTGAAATGTAACTAGCACTAGAGACTTTTATATGTGGTTGCAGATCATTCACGGCACTTCCTGGAGCTCAGGAGCATGGTCTCTGTAGATATAGTCGGAAGTCCGTTAAGACTGCACACAAAGTGCTCTTTGGATTTAGATATCTCAAGGCAGAACAAAGAAAAAGACAAAACAAATCAGACACAGGTCGTGTTCTTCTTCAGTTCTTATAGGTATGTAGACTATCCTTATATCATCATTACTTGTCCAAAATAGAAAACAAGAAACAAGCCAGACATTCCTAACAGTTTAACAGTTAGACCATTACATGCTGGTACTTGTTCTCTAGTGTTTAACATAGGAGTAAAAATACGCCTATCAAACCAGCAGACAGTCCAGGCTCTCCTCGCTGCCTGAAAATGTTGAGTAGTTTTGGACAATCGAGCAAGCGGAAGAGGATATGATGGGGCCGAGTGGGTGCAGTTATTCTTCCTGGTGGTTACTCTCCCTTCTCAGGATCCGCTGACAGCTCTTTTGAGCAACGCAACCCTCTCACCATTTGTCCTCTCCTGTTTGTAAATGAGAGGGACTACTACATTGCCTGTGGTGTGAATCTCCTAATAGGGTGAGAGAGAGGAAGGCAATATTTGATCCCTTTGGACCAAGCAGTCCAGATTAGCAGGGCTAATGGCTAATTACTATCTGTGCTAATTACATTAATATTCATAGACTTGAGCATCAGTCTCTGGCACTACTTTCTGTAGTACTTCCAAATTTTCCTCAGAAACATATGGGAAATCTTTCACAACTGGTTGTTATCATTTCCTTTTTCTTTTGATTTTGTCTTTGTTTAAGTCAAATCTCGGATTAATATTCTCCTTGAATGTATAAAGATGTATCTAGCAAGTACTGGTCCAAGTGCCTCTAAAGTAAATCAAGGGCTCCTTTTGATATACTGGCTGGTGGATGGGGAAGTAAATGAGTTCTTAGACCACTCACCTTTTATCTGAAACTTTAGCAGTTATTTTCTGTTTCTCCAAATAACTATAGTGAGTTTCAGAACTCCCTCCACTTCTAACCTGAAAAGTAATAGGTAATTAATAGCTCTTCTCACAAATTAAAGTTGTGCTAAAGGCTGGAACAGAGCAGTAACCATGAGGAAAACTGAAGAAATAAATGATCACATTTGTTTAAGCAGTGTAACAAATGGTTTATGAATATTTTTTTTTCTTCTCTCTGGGATGAAAATGTCAGGGTTTATTTTTCTTAATATACAAATGACTCTAAATAGGTTTTTTTTTCTACTGGTTTTCCTTTCACATTCATCCACTTCTGGGAGAGGAGGGGAAAGATTACTTAAAAAATAATTGAAAATTCTGAACTTGCCAGAAGATGTTAATCAAGAAAGTCTCTCCTGCTCTCTCCTTTATATCAGAAAGATTAATTTAAATAGCTAAATATTTCACCACTGTTAAAGGTCCAATTCTAACTTCCAGTCCTGATTTGCATACAGGTGATGCAGAAAACACTATGCTAGGAGATGCTCTGACAGAATAAAAGTGTTTGAGAAAAACATTCTCTTTAGTTTCAAAAACGTATATCATGTGAACTTTACTGACAAAGGCATAGAACACAAAAAGAGCATAAGTGTTAGGTGTCCAACTTGTAGATATCTACAACTGAGATAATAACCAGAAATTCCTATATTCCTATAGGATTAGTTGAGAGAAAGTTGTAGGACTATTAGGGTGCTAGTCATGCAATTTTGCTGCCTCTGTTGTTGTTGACATCTACCTTATAACAACAGGAATTTTACCCTGAAATGACACATTTTCCAGTGTTCACTCTAAAGCAGCCTACATCAGGAGCTCTAATTGAGATGTCTACATGATAGCTGCCTGTCCATCACTGAATCTCAGTCCAAAAATGCATTTTTATTTGTTATCCACATTATTCAAATTGTCTCTGTTTTATTGTCTTCAAATATATTTATTAAAAAAAGCAACAGATAACATTATACAATGTCAAGGAATGGCCCTAGTTTTGGGGGGTTTGGGCTTTTTGTTTTTTTTTTTTTTTTGACTCCTTTACTTTGCATGTGTATTGTTCCTTTATTGAAATATAAACCTAGGCAAACATTGTTTTCTGTAAATGTAATAGAGAAGTATTTTTTGTTCCAAAAATTATACTCTCTCTTGACATAATGAATCATATGCTGATATATAAAAGAGCAAGGGGTCCTCATTAGTCCACATTTATACCAGCGGTTTCGTCCTGAACATTAGTGCAATTTTGAAGTAACTGCACAGATGTCTCTACTGCTTTTCTGTTTGCTTCACAGAGCATCTGATACACACAAAGTGCATCTTAAAAAAACAGGTTTAGAGGGGATATTCTGTTCGGAAAACCTCTTTATATATAATCTGAGGTAAGTCTCTTTGAACTGCAGGGTTTGTGCTCTACCGGCTTCAAGTTCCTGACACATACCAGCTGCACCAAATGACTTGCTAATGTGAACATACCTGTATCTATTAGGGGTAAATTAAAAAAATGGCATTTTTGTTTGTTTTGTTTATTTTTCTGAGTAATACCACTGTAATAATTTTGCAAAATTATTCTGACAAATCGTCATATTTATAAACTGTATTACAACAACAGAAGATTTTTAAATGGTTTGTATCAGAGGAAGATTAAATACTATCCTCTTGCAAACCCTGCAGGAATCTGTCTGACACTGTGGAAGAATTTATACTCATAGAAACAATGCGATTACAGAGTGTTACATCTTTGGAGTGCCGTAGTGCTATAAACTTTGGGTTTAGATGTTTTTGGTCTAGTTTATGATACTTAAGATGAAACATTTAGTATTTTGAATAGCAGATGTATGTATAGAACTGTGTAAGCTGGTTGGAACACTATAATATTTTATTATATCTTCCATTTTTCCTATAAAAATCATCAATTATAACAAGTATAACAACTTCTCAGAACACATCATATAACAATTCATAAGAAGTGCTTTCTGAGAATAAATATTATACCTAGCAAGTTTATCTGCATAAGTAAGAAAAAAAAATAATAGACAAAGCACCAGAAAAACACAAAGGTGATATTATTATATGTGTATACACTTATTTTAGTGCTTGTTGCTAATTGATTGCTTTGCACTGCACTATCAAGCAATTTAAAAGAGAGTTTGGTTTACAGAAAACTCATTACAGTCACTTTGTTTCATCTCCTGAGCAGCAGACTTTGCAGACCCATACTGCCCGTGCTATGGAAGGCTGGTTAAAAAGGAAGAAGAAAGACATTTTCCATACAGAGACTCTTCGACTTCTGTGTTATAATCAGTTGTCATCTTATCAGCAAAGCATCTAACAGACATAGACTGCTGAGGAATCCTGAGCAAAATAACCTACTCCTTTCTTCTTGACTTAGGGCCCTATTACTATAAACATAATGCCTATGGGAGAATAGCCATAAGGATAAGGGGAAAAAAAGTGTCTAAAAATGTCTATATTTTTTTAATTCTTCACTCTTCACTCTACCCTAACTTCACTGCATGTTTTACACATGATTTCATCAGCAACAGTTACATGTTTCTGGAAGGGGATTCACCTACCAGCATCTACCATGTAGACATCTCTGGTGCATCATGCTGAGTTCCATGACAAGCAATGGAGGACCAGAAACATCGCAAGGATAATTTAACCAAGGTAAGTTAGACTTCTCTTTTGGGACAAGCAGAATTGCCACTGGTAGTATCTGTTCCTTCCTATTAACTATATGCTTTCTATTTTATCAAAAAGGGATCCAGATTATTAGATTAGATGCAGAGGTGTATGTTATAAATGTATAAATTTGTTAAGATTAGTTTCCCTCTTGCTTCCATTGTTTGCACTTAGTGAAGCTAAAGCATCAGTTTTGAGAGAGGGCCCTATCCCATTTCTGACCTGCAGGAGAGGAGAACACAAGAACAGAACAGAAGGCATTGGAGGAAAAGCTAAATGTGATGGCTGAGATTATGCTGCTGCATATTTCAGACTGCTGCTTGCAAGTCACAGACTCTTCATCTGGTGACCTTTTGAAGTGTTTGTTGTTATATTTTTGAAGATAGCGTGGATACTAAAATTTTAACTATAAAGATTATTAATTTCATCTTGCAATGGTTTGGAGAGAATACAACAAGCAATGTGAACAAAAACAAACAAAAAAGTAGATGATATGGGAAAGTCTGCATAGAGATTTTTTTTTATTAGCTCGTGTTGATTATGTGATGTTTCTATATAGCAGTCTATTCAAAAGTTAAGTTAAAGCAGACAGGGATCCTTATGCAGTCATAACTCCCTAGGCAAATGTCATTAGTTCCAGCTCTAATCCAGAATTCCTTCTCTGGGACTATCAAAAAGCAATAATTGCCGATTCACAAACCCTTAGAAAGAGCATATAATAAGCAATAATAACAAAGGAAAGTGAAATAGCACCAAGATGGAAAAACAAATGAGCAATATATATATAAATGACAAATAATATATGTCATTTTTTTTTCTGGGTCTATTCAGAGTTCTGAGTATACAGAATCACAGAATCATAGAATGGTTGAGGTTGGAAGGGACCTCTAGAGATCATCTAGTCCAGCCCCCCTGCTCAAGCAGGGACACCTAGAGCACGTGGCACAGGACTGCATCCAGGCAGGTTGTGAAGATCTCCAGAGAGGATCTCCACAACCTCTCTTGACAGCCTGTGCCAGGGCTCTGTCACTCTCACAGGAAAGAAGTTCTTCCTCACATGGAGATGGAACTTCCTGTGTTTCTACTTGTACCCATAACTCCTTGTCCTGTCACTGGCCACCACCGAGAAGAGTTTGGCCCCATCCTCTTTACGTTCTCCCCTCAAGTACTTGTACATATTGATCAGATCTCCTCTCAGCCTTCTCTTCTCTAGGCTAAACAGGCCCAGCTCACTTAGTCTTTCATCATAAGGTAGATGCTCCAGTCCCTTAATCATCTTTGCTGTGCTACGCTGGACCCTCTCTAGGTTCCACATTCCTCTTGTACTGGGGAGCCCAGAACTGCACACAATACTCAAGGTGCAGCCTCACCAGAGCTGAGAAGAAGGGCAGGATCCCCTCGCTTGACCTGCTGGCAACACTCTTCCTGATGCAGGCCAGGATCCCATTGGCTGTTTTGGCCACGAGGGCACATTGCTGACTCATGGTTAACCTGTTGTCAACGAGGAGACCCAAATCCTTCTCTGCAGAGCTTTGTTCCGGCAGATCATTCCCTAATCTGTACTGATGCCTGGGGTTATTCCTTCTCAGGTGGAGGACCCTGCACTTGTCCTTGTTGAACCTCAGGAGGTTCCTCTCTGCCCGACTCTCCAACTTGTGTAGCTCTCTCTGAATGAGAGTCCTCTGAAGTGTAGGCCACTCCACTCAGTTTGGAATCATCTGCAAAGTTGCTGAGGGTGCAGTGTGCGCCCTCATCCAAGTTGTTGATGAACAAGTTGAACAGACCAGACAGACAAAGAAACTCTCTGTTCATTCTTCCTCCTGTTCTCCAGCAGACGGGAGCAGAGTACTTCTTACCTACTGCAACTTCAGGTTTTATGCCTATATAATGATATACTCCAAATATATGTTACGAACTCAGTGTATTGAGTTTAAAAAAGAAAATGTGTAAGAAATCAGGAGGACGTGATGTCAGAAGAAATGTTACCTGAAAGAGCTAGAAGGGTAAGCTTAGAAAAGGGGTATTGATTTCAATAAGCTTGATAGCTAAATTTAAGTCTGGGCATTTTGGCAAATAAAGAGACAGAATGCATCATTACTGGCTTCAGAATACACTCTCCTTCTATATATCACCTAATGCATCTACTTGTGAGTAAGCATTATTTTAGCTATTGAGAAAAAACATGAACAGTTTTTCCTTTTCCGGAATCTAGCCAATGGGTAAGTATTAGGAATAAAACCTCATTTATTTTGGGTGCTGTCCTCCTGGACAGCAAATATGTAATCCTTTTCAAAAAAAACTTCAATAGTATCTCAGCTTAAATGGGATGAAATATGCTCTTGTTTTAGATATTGTCAAGCTTTGATTATAAGCCTAAACTGTTAATTAATATATGTATGTTGAAATTTTAATTTGAAAGCTCCCCTTTGATTTTCTTAATAAATACAAGAAATTCAGCTGACTTTGTACTGGGATGTTTATGTTTTGTTACACTGTCTTCACAAATCTTAAGACTTCTAATGTCTCTGCCTGAGAATTCAATCCATTTCATCTGTCT
Source organism: Tinamus guttatus (assembly GCF_059628265.1). NCBI lineage: Eukaryota > Metazoa > Chordata > Aves > Tinamiformes > Tinamidae > Tinamus > Tinamus guttatus. Next base: position 2,282,940 of record NW_028288917.1, read on the forward strand.
TGCATATATTAGAGTAGAGCCAAACAATTTTTATTTTTAACTTAAGCCAAATATGATCTCAAAAGAATAGCCCAAAAATATCTTGCCGTGGAAAATATTCTCATAACCCTTAATTGCTATAATTAGGGTTCAATGAGGAAATATGAGGAAATTGATTATAGCTGGTTTTATGAGATGCAAGAGAGGAACTACCATAGTTTGTGGTATTAATTTTGACTTCACCCCCTAAAGTTTCCAGAAATAGAATCAGAGGATAAGAACTTTTGCAATATACTGATGGCATGCAAGGTCCATTTGCATTTTCCCTTAAGATTGTTGCTATTGCATTTTAAAGATCTTTAAACAGATGAATGTTTTTCAAACATGCATTCTTGTTTATTGCTGTTAATTATTAAAGCAGAACTGTTGGAACCAGGCGCAGGACAACTGCACAGGCCTTTACGGGAGCCGAGCCGGATTACAAGACACGATCCCAATATGAGTTTAGATCTTGCTCCATTTATTAGCGGAAGTGCACATATATTTATACCTACAAGCATCTGAGGGATATCCAGGTTAGCTACGATTGGTTGCTAGGGAGGTTGCTATGTCCCGGCCGCATAGGCTCTTTCCCAGCTCTGCAAAGTTGTTTACCAGAGACAGCTAACTACTCTTTCCCACATAGCTCCCCATTCCCAGCCGGCCAAGGACAACTCACTAACACTCCCCAGTACATTATCAGCAAGGCGCAGGTGGTGCAGATTCTCAGCACAGTGCAGATTCCCAGCACAGTGCAGATTCTCAGCACAGCATTTCTCTACAATTCCCCATTTTTTCTTTTGCACTAATAAAGCCTTGCTGGTAAGTGAGAATACCTTATGTCTAAAACATGCAAAAACAGAATACCTTATGTCTAATACATGCAAAAACACAGCCAAAAACTACAAGGCATAAACAATAGAACAACTAGTAACATTAGCTGCGATTTACTAATACATACACCCATCCCCAAGTCCGTGTTGGTCTGCAAGGTTTTTCCAGTCAAGAGTCCGACGTCCTGCTGAGCAGCGTCTGTTGTCTATTGATCTGCTGATGGGCAGTTCAAGGACTCTCGATCATTTCAACACCGAGGTTTTACCAACCGCCTGGAGCCGTAAGGTGTCCTCGATCTCCAAGCCATTCCTCTATAAGTCCTCCTTTTTTCTTTTGCATTAACCAGGCGTTATGAGTAAGGGAGGATAGCATTCGCCTTAAGCATGCAAAGGCGCAGCTGACTAAACCTAGGATTAAAAGTATAATAATCAAAAGCATTAAACCTGTTTTAAGCAAGGATTTCAGCCACCCACCAATACCCAATAAATTAGTTAACCCATCCATTCCAAAGAAGCCCACATCCTTCTGTATCTTCTGGGTGTGTTCCATCAGCTGTTGGATTTGCTGGTGGATTGCCTTAGAGTGGTCTTGCAGATCCATACAGCACATTCCTTCAAAGTCTTCACATCCGTGTCCATGGGCTAGCAGCAGGAAGTCGATGGCTGCTCTGTTTTGTAGCACCGCGTGTTGCATCTGTGATAAATCTAGCGCAAGATTAGAGAGGACATGACTGGTGACATTTGCTTGTTTAACCACCCAGCAGGATAGGGTGTCTAGGACTTTGTGAGCTCGCGCCGCTGCCGCCCCCAGTACAAAGAAGGATGCCAAAATTACCTCCCACTTGGACCAGAGACGGATGTTGTCATTACAGTCCTCCGTCTGGGTTATGCTACACGCCATTCGCTGAGTTCTTCTTTTGACCCTGGTGCTGTTAGGATGGACCCAGGGCAAAGCCATACTTACTTGGCCTACTGTACATGGACCCCCTATGGGCTTTGATAGAATTCCGGACCAAACCCGGTTGCCGCATATGAGAAAATATCCTGCAGGCAACGTCCGAGGGGTTACAGGGCTGGATCCCGGATGTGAGGAATTGTGGGACATCTTACCACACCATTTATTCCAACGACTCCCGTTGCCGATTGAGTACAACCAGGTGGGCGCCTGAGAGCTACTGCGACAATTATTACTATAACCCGAAGCGCAACCCTTATGTGATGCATTAATATAAAGGCAAATAGAAGCATTAAGAGAATCTATTAACTCTATCTCCTGTGGTTCAGGCCCTGTAGGCAGGTTGTGGCTCCAAAGATCGAAACGGTTGATTCCCGTTGCCAAGTTCTCGAGTGCTGTCAATCTTTTCAAAGTTTGGGGATTCCCCAACGATGGCATTGCCATTACTGCATTCCAGAAATACTTCCACGTGGTCTCGTTTACAGGTACCCCAACTAGACATGTTACAAAGGGAGTACTAGGGGTGGCCAGACTAGCGCAGAAGCGCGTAGTATTTAGCTCTCGAGCTAAGGTCACCCAGATGTTTTGTCGAGGATCAAACAACCGTGGATGGTACCCTGGAGCCCCTTCCGTCCCAGAGCCCAGTACCCAGAACATCAGCAACGCTGCTGCCCACCACTGTCCTGCATGTCCCTTTCGACAGGACGCTCCCTCGTATCCGTGGGTCCTTTCGCAGGGCGAGTCCATCTGCTGGGAACCCATAGTGGACCTGTGGGTGTAGAAACACACATATGCCCTCGACCATTGAATACAACTTCTGCTGGACCCTCCCATAACCCGGTCCGAGGGTGCCGGTAGTGCACACTCATAGATGATTCTTGTATCTTTTGACTACGGACCCGCTGCGCGTGCACCCACATGGGGAGTTCCGTGTCATCTCCAAACACACAAAGATGGTTTAATACAAACAGTGTATAGGACAACCGTTCTTTTGGGTCTGTCATTTCCTTAAATTTCATCAGGTAATCTTTTAAGGTGCGATTAGCCCGTTCTACCATGGCTTGGCCAGTGGGTGAATTTGGAATTCCCCTGACATGCTTAATACCCCATTTTTCGCAAAACTGATGAACACTGTCACTGGCATATGCCAGACCATTGTCTGTCTTAATCACTTCTGGGACTCCTAATACTGCAAAGCAAGCAGTTAGATGTTTTTTCACATGAAGGGCTCTTTCCCCAGGCTGAGCGGTTGCCCATATTACATGCGAGTAAGTATCGATAGACACATGCACATACTTAAGTCGAGCAAACTCCGGAACATGTGTCGCATCCATTTGCCATATCTCTAATGCCTTCAGGCCCCTGGGATTCACACCAATGCCCAGACCTGGCCCATGATGACTACTTTGGGGACAGGCCTGCACAATTCCGCGGGCATCGGACATAGTTATACCATACATCCGGATCAGACCTTTGGCATTAGTGTGGAACTGTTCATGAGCAATACGGGCGATTTCAAAACAACTCAGTGGCCCATGCTCACGCACCAAGCTCACTAACCGGTTAGCCCGATCGTTACCCTCCAAACCTAGTGTCCATTGATGGCTCCAGACGTGGATGACACAGAACACCGTCAAGCGCCACCTCACCGCTCTTTTGATTTTGATTTGTAGAAACAGCTGGAACAATCGCTGGTTAGAAATTTCTTTCAAAAGAGCATCCTCAATTCGCTGTACTACTCCGACGACGTACAGGGAGTCCGATACAATATTCAACGGGGTGTCCTTCCAGTGCATCAGCGCTCATGCGACAGCTGCCAATTCTAAAGTCTGCAACGAGTCACCTTCTACCGCTTGTAGGGTGTGGGCTTTCCATAGGTCTTTCTCCTTCCAGGTGATGGCCGCCCTTCTGGAAGATTTCCCTGCATCCGTGAATACCGTGAGGCCATCACGCAGAGGTCTTTCTACACACTTTGGTCTTTCTACCCACGAATAGCTGGTAAGGAAGTGGCCAAGCTTTCCTGCAGGCCTTTCCAAAGTCACCTCTCCAGGGAACTCCAAGAGCGCTAGCTGCAGCACAGTGGAGTGCCACAGGGCCCATTCCAAAACTGCCGCCTGCAGGGGAAGGTGGATCGCCGCCGGCTCACCCCCTGAGATTGCCAGCACCCGAATTCTCCCACGGCGGACCATGTGAGCCACCGCTTCCAACCGAGGGGTCACACTCTTGCACGGTTGAACTGAGGAGAAAATCCATTCTAAAACTGCAAGGTAGTCTTCTCCCCCTTTTTTCTTTTGCCACTGCATGACTACCGCCGTGAGGGAATTCTCCCGTGAAAGAATGAGAAGGCGCAAAGACAATCCTGGAAGATACCGCGGGCATAAGCGCGTAGCTACTAACTTCCCTAATCGTTCGACACAGGCTTGCTGCGCTGGCGTGAGCGAAATCGGCTTCCCAGCGTCTGTACCTTTGAGCAAAGGACGTAGTGGCTCAAGGTCCTCATTAGAAATACCCAGCAATGAACGCACCCATTGTAGATCTCCCATTAGGGTCTGCACATCAGTTAGTGTACGTAGATTCACATGTAAGGTAACCTTTTGAGGAGCGACTGTGGATTCTGTAATAACCCAGCCAAGGTATTTTCATGGGCTAGTATGCTGTACCTTTTCTGGAGCGATGACCAGACTGGAGCTGCTGAATGTGTTGGCAAGCGCTTCCTCATCCTCTGTCGTGAATCGAGTTTTTCGGGCAAACAGGATGTCGTCCATATAGTGGTAGATGATGGTATCAGGCCATCGTTGTCGGAGAGGCTGTAAGGTAGCAGCGACAAACATCTGACACATTTCGCATACCTTGAGGCAGGATGACCCACTGGAAACGCTGTGCCGGTTCTGCACGGTTCACCGAAGGTAGCGTGAAGGTGAACCTCGAGGAATCCTCCGGATGTAAGGGAATGGTATAGAAACAGTCTTTTAAATCCACAATCAATAGATCCCACCCCTGAGGTAACATGGCAGGGGATGGAATCCCTGGCTGTAGAGCACCCATAGGTTCCAGTATCCGTAATGACACAAGCATACCCTTTCCCCCAGGTTATCAAGTCCAAGGCTCCCGTCCATTTTCCCGTGTTCCAGGCTCTCAGCATCACCTTACACGGACCCGTTTTTACTTCTGTCAGGGCCCCCTTTAGCCCAGCCCTATGCTTGACCATCCGAGGGACCAGGCTACCCTGGTGCAACCTCAAAAATTTAAAACGTATACTGCTCTTGCCAATTTTTCGTTTTTCGTAGCTGGCATTTCAGCGTTTGGTTCATATGTTCCACTATGTCATGGTCCTCAGGATGCAATGGTATGGTGAAAAAACAATCTTTTAAATCAATTAGTAAGTATTCCCCTAAGCTCTGTCCAAGGATACAAGTCAGAGTACGGCTCCCAGTCCTCCATCGGTGGGGGGGGTGGGCGGAGGAGGTGGGGGGGAACGCCGTAGTCTGAGTTATTCCTGGCTTTCCCGTTTTCAAATTCTGCACTTTCTTGTTGTGCTTATTTAGCCCTCTCTGCTGATATATATTACACAATAAAGATCTAAAGACCACAGACACAAACAGCACAAACACAATTTCTGTCCAGTGGCACGACCTCACGTAGCTGTGCACTCCACTAGTGAGTTCCACTGGTTATCGGCAGGACACTGAGACTGAACATTCTCTCGATTTGGCAGATTAGAGGGTTGCTGACAGGCTCCTAACTCGGCGGGCATCCCCGCAGAGACAACGTGGGTCTCAGTGTTAGGAGTCTCACCCCCCCCTCTCTCTGCACTGTCTGTTTATGCCCGGTGCATCCTGCCACGTAGGGCCAGTACGTGCCAGCAGGCAGACCAGGGGGCGGACAAACTCCGCCTTCAGTCACATAACCTTCCCTCCTGGGTGCGCAAGTGCGCATGCCAGTAAGTGGTCCCAGCTGTCAGTCTGAGGGTCCTGCCTTTCTCATCTCCCTCCCTCTCGGGTGTTTGACCTTCAAATTAATTTAGAGGATGTTTGCAGTTAAGTTGGCTACAAGCCCGGTCGAGCAGCCACCTTCAACTGCTTTTCTGAGGAGGTCGGCTGTGAGCCTAGCTGAGCAGCCACCTCCGCGCTCCTTATCTCTCAGCCTGGGCAGGCAAGCATCTTCTTTCTTAAGATCTTGGATTCTATTTCGCACAACAGTTTTATGACTCTATGGATCATACAGATTTCCAGCTTTCAACCATACCTCATGTCAGCATCAATATACAAAGGACACAACACATAATAGAGATGAACATAGCAAATAGAAACAATAGCCCTAATAACGGTTTCCGTCCTCACTTAAAGCATTACAGTTCTACAACCCCCACTTTTAAAAGATGAATCAAATTCCTCTGCACCTCCCTCCTGGCTTTCATCAAGCCTTCAGCAACATAAGTCTCCTTGATCTCATTCGCACTTTATTCGCCCCCCTTCTTTTTTTTTTTTTTTTTTTTTTTGAGTTTATCTAACAAGTCCTGGACCCAGCCAGGCCGTTCTTCGGGCGCGACGGGGGGGGTATGGAAGCGGGGGCACAGACGGTGTAGGCACCGCAGGTGCAGGCACCGGGGCAGGCACGGGCGGGGGGTTTGGCGATGGATCTCCAAACACCAGCCGTTGTCGGTGGCGTGGCGGTCCCGGTCCTGAAGTGCTCGCAAAGGCGGACATGACTCCGGTGGCCACTTTGCTTTTGGCTTTCACATCGGATTTGAATACTAGGTGGGCCTCGGCTTTGAACCCATTCTCTCTGCACCAGATCAAAAGCTTGCAGAGGGTCTGTTCTTCAGTAGCTTGCTCCAGGGATTGGACGAGCCTATTCACCAAATTTCCATAGGACTCCCGCAATCCCTGCTTCACCATCGTAAATGATGGGGCCTTTCGTTCTGATGGCACTAAAAACAGCGCCTGCTTCCGTGAAGCATTATACATGGGCATCGAGTAGGTTAGCTGAGTCGCGGGGTCACCATAGAGATCCCGTCCCATAAGCATCTGCCCAGTCACACCACACAACGGATCTCCCGAGATGTTACGTGCGTTCACCACCTCTTGGATTTGTTTCTCCCACTCCCGTTCCCATAACAGATATTGCGCGGGAGTGAGGAGGACCTTCGCTATCATTACTTCTTGCCACGTACAACCCGTGTCCTTAGCCGTTTTACTACCCCCAATGGTGGCATCGCAGAGAGAGTCCCCTATCTCCTGCCACTCAGTGGCACTATACATAAGTTCCAGAGTTTGCAGATGTCCCATCTCTTGTGCCCATCGTAACAACTCATAGAGTTTCTTTGTACACACAGCTGCCTCTCGCTTGGCGAGAATATACAATAGCAGCTGTGTTGCTGCCCCCCAGTCCATGGTTAAGGCGGTCTTCGCGGAGGGGCCCCGACGGCTCAACCGCCCCCGCCCCTAGACCCTGTGCCCAGCACTGTCCCGGCGGTGTGGGTACCTCACACCGGACGCCGCTTCCCAGCTCCTCAATCCTCCGTCACGCTGTGGTGACCCTGGATTTTCCGCGATCCTCCGTCAAGCCGAGGTGACCCCGGATCTTCCGCCCGCGGATCTTCCCCCGTCAGCCGTGGCTATCCAGGATCTCCGACCTGCCACAGCACCTTCCTGCTGCCAGGTCCCGACGACCCTGCCGTTGGGTCCCTGTTCGGGCGCCAGATGTTGGAACCAGGCGCAGGACAACTGTGCAGGCCTTTATGGGAGCCGAGCCGGATTACAAGACACGATCCCAATATGAGTTTAGATCTTGCTCCATTTATTAGCGGAAGTGCACATATATTTATACCTACAAGCATCTGAGGGATATCCAGGTTAGCTACGATTGGTTGCTAGGGAGGTTGCTATGTCCCGGCCGCATAGGCTCTTTCCCAGCTCTGCAAAGTTGTTTACCAGAGACAGCTAACTACTCTTTCCCACATAGCTCCCCATTCCCAGCCGGCCAAGGACAACTCACTAACACTCCCCAGTACATTATCAGCAAGGCGCAGGTGGTGCAGATTCTCAGCACAGTGCAGATTCCCAGCACAGTGCAGATTCTCAGCACAGCATTTCTCTACACAGAACAAATCACATTTTTCTTGTTTATTCTTTGAATATATATTCAGTTCGAATATCAGTGTGCCTTGCGGTAGTGGGACATCTAATACGTTCATCAGGATCGTTTTGAGTTCCACGACTAAAAGTGATCTGATGACAATAGACAGTCTCCAGATTTTCAAAATGCCTTTTTTTTTTCTTCTCTCCTAATTTTCCTGTCTACAGGTTGAGGCAGCATCCCTACTTAAGTCAACAGCTTAAGTGGTTGATTCAAGTGAAGCTGCTATATAATCCATTTTGCATATAGTGCATGTTTATATTTTGGCCCAATGTGACCAAAAAAAAAAAAAGTTTCTGAAGTGTTTGTGTCAAAATTTGTGCAGTATTTCTGCCCAGAAAATGCCCTGACTCTACCACACATGGTTTGAAGGATAACTTAGTCCTAACTTTAATAAAGGGGTTTGCAACGGCTCTCAGTGAATCTAGTATTACTGCTTGCTTGCCTTTACCTAAATCTGTAGAATACTCCCTTCCCATGGGTATCCTTCCCACTGACATAGTGGGGAGCTTGCTGAGATTGTGGAGTACACCGGGTACTCTCCATATAGTGAATCCTTATTCTCCAAAGAGAGAGCGAGTTGCTGTGCGGTTTAGTCAGCCATTTAATTTTTCTACTATTGATAAGACAATTTGCACTTATCATGAAAACAATAGTACTGCAACTCTTCTCTGTAACTGGATCTTATGGGGAGCAACAGATTTGCAACCATGGGGACAAGCAACTGCCACTCTGCAATATAGTCAACCTATAAATGCATCCTGGTGTATACAGTGGAAGAGAGGGCAAGATTGTCCCCTTTCCTCCCAGCATAATCATAACTTAAATTGCTCTTGGTTTGGAGAATTCCATGTCTTCATGGATTTTACACCATTTGGCCCAGATTTTCCTTTGGTTCAGTATCAATCAAGTCAGCGTTGTGGTATTGTCAAAATGTGATAAATTGCTCCAGTTGGGAACAATGCAATTGGGTCAGACACTATTGGCCAGTTTACATTTCCCTAAAAATAGGCTATCTGTGCCATAATCACAGTATAAAATATAAATCAGTAAGTGAAGATTTTGTGCCTCGTAATGATTGCCATATAGCTTCTGGTGACGCTCCAGCTGGTTTGATCTGGGCCTGCAGTGATGGCAATATGTATACCTCCTTATGGGCTGGATTACCTGAACTCCAGCATACCTTGGGCCTTCCAACATTGTGCCCCATGTGGAGGAGGACTCCTCTCCGACCCCACTGGATGGCTCGAGCAAAATGGGCAAAAAATAGAACTGTCAGGGCATGTAGAGGGGTGGCAGGACCCAGGAGCATAGTCTGGAGAGTGGAAGAATTTTTTGGATTTGGTCGTGCTAATGTGCAAACGTGATTATGGTTAAGTAAGCTAGCCTATCAAGTAGAAAAATTAGCTAATGCAACTGATACTGGTATACAGTTGCTCAATCATCAATTACAAGCCACATCAAAAATGCCTCTTTAGAACCAGATGGCATTGTACTTGATGCTGTTGCACCAAAATGGACTTTGTGGCTACCTAAACCTCTCCAGGACCAACTGCTGCATTTACATCCCTAATGTGACACAGGACCTCAATATTCAATTAGAGGAGATAGAAGAGGTGGCGAAAAACACCCATGAACTCCAGTATTCAATGAACACTAGTTGGCTGGCGAAGGTGTTTAGTTGGTTTGGATTTGGTGTCACTGGTTGGATCCAAAGTTTAATAGAATATGTGGTGATTTCATTGTGATGATAATTATCCTAAGTAGAGCAATATCCTGTGTAAAATCTACTATAATGAAAGCTATTAACAGCATTTATACTCTTTTACAAGCGGATGACCCAATCAATGTCAGCGTTTATACTCCTTTACAAGTGGATGACCCAATCGATGTCCCGAGTACTAAGACTCTAATTTGAGACTAAATTTCAATATACACCAGTAACTGGAGTCATGGGGTGGATACAAAGTTTGTTACAATCATTACTTACCATTGTAACTGCAATTATTTCTGTGTATACATATATATTCTTGTAGAACTAGGCTTGCTGCCTTTTTGTAACTCCCCTCTTCTAATGTACCAATGTGCAATCACTCACTTAACTGCATCATGTTTAGGCCATGTAATATTAACACCTAAATGACTTCATGTGAAGGTGGATAATGTGGAAGAATTGGTTGAGAGAGGGAACTGAGAGGAAAACTAGCGCCTAACAGAAGTTTTGGCATTACAGAAGCTTGCTTGGAGTGAGACACAGTTGCCACTTCCAGGATGGTTGGTACGCACGGACTCAGCCCCTCCACAGTTCCCTAGGAAACCCAATCTGCCCTCCTTGCAGCTGCAAAGGGGAGTAACGGAGGATGGAGCAGGGTGAAGACTCTGTGGCCAGACTCTGTTGCACTCTCTGTGCTGGGTGCTGGTAAGCCGCACAGTAGCTGTCCAATGGGAGACATACTATAACATGTTAGGTGCTGAGCCAGCAAGGATGGCAAATCACTTTCGGATGAACTTTACTTAAACTTTGCTCACTATAAGATCATTATAATGTCAAAACACATCTCCATCCCCAAAGTTACCTGCCTCTGAGGTACGACCACTCCTCACTGAGCATGCGCTCTAGATTTTCGGTTGACTGTACCTTTAAACGAAAGCGAGAAACTTTTTCACCAATCAATAACAATATTAAGTATGACTCTTATAAAGTATTTTTTTCAGGCATCCTGCTCATCTAGCTGCATACAAACATCACACTCACAACCAGACATACCCATATTGTAGACCTGTAGCTACTGAAAATATTCAACAGGATGAGTTGGATTTTTTTAAGTCATCATTAACACAGCGTAGCTATGCAGGAAACTATGGAACTATGCAGGAAACATGCAGGAAACAGAATATATGGGAATTGCAGAAAATCATGAACTTGCTTTGGTTCTCAAATATATGACTTTAAGCCTGGAGAAGAGAAGGCTGAGAGGGGATCTAATCAGTGTCTATAAGTACCTCAAGGGAGGCAGTGAGGAGGATGGTGCTGGCCTCTTTTCATTGGTGACCACTGACAGAACTAGAGGTAATGGCCACAAACTGAAGCACCAGAAGTTCCACAGGAACTTAAGGAAACATTTCTTAACAGTGAGGGTGACAGAGCACTGGAACAGGCTGCCCAGAGAGGTTGTGGAGTCTCCTTCTCTGGAGATCTTCGAAACCCGCTTGGACGCAGTCCTGTGCCACGTGCTCTAGGTGACCCTGCATGTGCAGGGGGGTTGGACTAGATGACCTCTAGAGGTCCCTTCCAACCTTTAAGGATTCTATGATTCTAGGATTCTATGACTCTAGTCACTCAAGCTCCACCTGAATGTAACAAAAAGTATAAAAAGTGAACTAAGGATGAAAAGGAGGAGGGAAGAATCCATCGTACCTCTTGGGTCAGCTGACCAGCTGATCCTGCCTTCCTGCCCTCAGCCTGGAACACTGCCTGAGGAGACTAAGAAGTCTCCTTTGAGATCCTTCGAGAGGGAAGATTCCAGTCGATGGAATCCAGTCGATGCGCTGATCCCTCTTTCCTCCCCTCGGTTTGAGACACTGCCTGAGGAGACTCGAGACTGAGAGCCCTCTCCTATCTTCTGGGGTGAGTGATAATTGCACATTTATACATCAGAGCTAGCTGAAAACCCCACGTGGTAGTAGAGAATTTCCTGTACTGACATCCAAAGCCTGCTTTGTGAATGTTGCATTTGAATAAATCACACTATTGGGGAACTCGATTTGCTCCTAGGAAGGCAATCGGACCTACGGTCCACAGACTGTTCGTGAATCCAATACTGCCAGAGTCGAGCTTATAGTTGATCACACTATTTGAGAATTCAGTTTGTTCCTAGGAAGGCAATCGGACCTGCAGTCCAGAGACTGTTTGTGAATCCGATACTGATTTGATATCTCCTTCCCTCCCACCCCCACCACTACGGCTTTCAAACTGCAACATTTCACACTGAGGTTATCCAAAAATGATGAACAATATTCTCTAAGACGAGGGCTCTGACACTGGGATCACTGAGCTGAGTTCAGCCTTTAGGCTTCTTCATGACTGTGGGTCAAATTCACAAAGTAATTTAAATATGTATATTGTCCTCCAGGTTACTAAGCCAAGATTTAGACATTATTGCTTGAAACTCTGTGATCCTAAACTGCCTGTATATGATGTCTTAAGGGCTGCAAAGGTATGAGACACCCAACTTCTGTTCAAAATCTATGCTGCTTTATTTACATAATCTAAATTCCACTTACATATAATTATATTATTTTCAGGAGCTGTGAATGTCCAATTTCTGGTGCTGAGTTAAAACATGGCTACTGAAGACATGACATAAATGCATTACTTAATTTGAAGCCCCAGCAACTTAAAAATCAAGCTTTAACTACTCATAATACTTCTGGAAGTGGTTTATGGGATTATTTTATTTTATTTTATTTTATTTTATTTTGTTTTGTTTTGTTTTGTTTTGTTTTGTTTTGTTTTTTATTTTTTCTTTTCCTGCAGGTAGGGGAGGAGAAGATCCATTTGCTAAGCCAGAAATATCAACTACAGTTATTTGGAAAAATGTTCTGGGTAGACATACTCTTTCTACCCTTACCGAAGAGAAGACTATAACAGGGCTGAGCAAGAAGAGGAAAAAATAGTGTAAGTCTCTAGGACAGCAGGGATATGAGAGAGGTCTGGAAGCTGCAGTCAAAAACAAAGGTGTTCCTTGGTAGGAAACAACAAGGCATTTTTGATATAATCTGTTGTGCAAACTCCCAAAATACAGCTTCCTGCAAGAAAAAGCACAGAAAGAGCGTGCTGCCCTGCCCTTACTCTCCAAGAGCAGTGGAAAAGCGTGGCAGTACTAGGCGGTAGCCTGGATTACATGACCCTCCTCAATATTTTCTACAGACCAGTCATTTTTCAGTTTGTTTTCTTTTTTGTTTGTTTGTTTTGTTTTGTTTACTTGTTCGCCATACACTATAGAAGCCTGACCAGCAAACTGAAGGCAGATTTCTTAGGGTAACAAGAGTGTTCAAATGTTTGCTAGTGAAGCATCTAGCAGTGTGACACTGGTCCTGTTGCAGAAATAGGTTTTATTTATAATTTCCCTTAGTTTCCCCTCTTTTATATATGAGTGGAATTACCGTATAATATAACAAAGAGCAACTCAGACATGAAAATGAGGGCAATGTTAGAAACAGGTTTTTAGCTGAAAGAAATTGTATATTGTTCTAAGTGCATTTTGTTTCTCTATTGCAGTGTGATGAGGGGTAAAAGAATCCTTTGTATAGTCTCATGTCTGAACTGATCTTTTTTTTTAGTATTTCTTATTATCCAGTTTATTTAAGTCAAGGAGCCTTAAAAATAGACCAGATGTCTAGCAGTTCAAACCTGCAAAATACAGACAGTTGACGAAAGACATCTTGATTTCTGCTGACTTCAAAGAGAACCGAAGTCTCTCAGCCTTACGCTGGTGCCTTGTTTCTTATGTACGGAACTGTAAAGCTGCCTAGACATCTAATGGCCGTGAGAACAATGCATCCTAAATAGCTTTGTGGATCTGGACTTTAGGCTGAAGTCCAGTTCCTGCTTATGGTTAATCAGAACACAGCATCTCTGCTTTGAAAAGCAAACAAACAAAATAGATCTCTGTCATAAAATACATGTTTCAGACTGCCTGTTTTTTAATCACTATAAAGAAACACTATAAAAATGCTTTCCTGCTTTTAAGAAAAAGGCACAGCTAGAATCTCACCGTAGGTTTTGTTGCTGTCTATGGTTAAAATATACTTTAATGGTGAAATTAATGCATAAGAACATTGAAATATAGTTTGAGATATCTTCCCATCAAATATTACAGAAATGAATCGTTCTGGGAATAATGAAAATAAGATCTTCAGCATTCTTGAGTTTTCAAGTACAGATGCTCTTAGAAACAACTGATGCACAAACAATTCCATCTGAATTATTGTGTAGTAAGCAATTGCAATAGACACTCTAAGCCCATTCATGTCAATAGAAATCCATCTGGGATTAATTTGGCCTATTCTGTAAATGATTTCAATTTTCCAAAATTTATATTGTTCGACAGCCTTTACATAACTTCAAACATTATTACATTTCTTGCCTAAGGCATAAAAGTAAGTTTAATGGTTTTCTTCTTTTGAAGAGAAATGATACAATAGGTGATTACTCTTTTCCCTTAATGGTTTTCCTCTTTTAAATAGCCTTTCTTAGATCTTTTTAAATAAAAATTATTTGACTGTAATGCAATAAAAACAGAAAAGACAGATTCAATACAGTGGAATGCTTTCCTTTCAAGGTGTATGCCAAAGGAAAGTAAACATTATTTTTAGCATTGTATTTCAAAAAAAAATCCTTTTCCTACAAAGGAAATAGATTTTCATCATCATTATGAAATGCTTTATAGGATCTCTAGGTTTTGGCTAGATATTTGTTCACTCACTATAGTTTTCTTGTCTTCTTGTTCTGAGCCTGACATCTGTATTTTTTTTTCACGTTCCAGGTTTTTACTGGAATGAAAAACAGACAGACACACAAACAAAAAATGCTATGGGTTCCTAACGAAAGCCAGGCTAAAGAAGTTGTGTCGCCTACATTCTAATGGTAGGAGAGTAAGAAAGTCAAATGAACATAAGTCTTTTACTAGTCCCATGTTTTGGAGATGACTCTCCTTCTCCCATCTCTGCCAGCTATTCCTGCCTGTATATCCGGTCTTAGAAACAAGCAACCACAGAGAAAAGTGGAGTGTGAACATGCTGCAAATGCTGCACATGCTTGTGGACATAGCACAAAAACTACTAACATTGTAATTTTATGCTTATGTCCACTGCAGTCACCATAGCCTGATTTGCCAGAGGAGATTCCCTCTAATAGACATCAGATTTCAGCCAGGTCTTAGCTCTTGATACTGAGAACCCCCACCCTAGTTTTATACCAGCTCTCTTATGATTACTGGAATAGAATCAGAAAGTTACCACCAAATAGTTGCTCTAGTCCAAGCAGAAGTTAATTAGTCAATAGCTACAGACAACTCCCTGATGTCCTACTTATTTTCATCTCTTGTAAACAGACTTTCAAGAATTGTAGAAGTGAAAATTTTCATGAGTATAAACCCAAGCCAAATAAGGTTCCTTTTATATCTCGGTGGGAAAAAAAATTACTCTCATTTACCTCCTCTTTTTTTTTTTTTCCCTGATATACCAAATATGTGCTATTAATGAACATGAAAATTAACTTAGAGTTGTGACTTACATGTTAGTCCATGCTACTATTTACAAAGCAGGACACAATTTAGTAAACCTAGTGAATAAAGGAAAGGAAAATCTAATTTCTTGGCTATTCATGTGCTGTACTGCTTTACTTCTCTGCCTTTTCATAAGACAACTTGGAAAAGTGACACAGATAGTGGGCAGACCTGCAATATGGTGATTTCTGACTATCCTTTGCTTTTTCTGAGGCAGTAAATCACCTGAAGAAAAGATTATATCCTGTCTGAACAGCTCCAATTACGCACTGAGTGGCACAGAAAGTAGTGATTTCAATTGAACTGTACATATGACCAAAGATAAGCATGAGCACAGCACTGGAGGACTAGACTTAGAAGTTTTCACTTGGCAAAGTAAAGAAGTACTGAAAGTTTGGAGATGGCATCTTATTTCCAGTATATCTCTCATTTGTAGAGGAAAGAATGCTGTGCCCTCAGTGAAACAGTGCATGGAATAATTGACTATAATCAATATTGTTGGTAGAAAAAAAAAAGAATTACAAAATTATTCTCTTTCTTAAAAGAAAGCCTTGAAATGGATGCTTGCCTTTAGGGTTGTAGCAACTAAAATAAAGAAGGCTCCAGAATATCTTGTGCTGATGAACCTGTCTCACTGGAATATCAGCAGTCCTAAATGCAAGGCAATATCATACCTGGGGCTATAAGTTCTTAGGCAATATTTATATAGATTAGAAATATTCATGATACATTTTACTAACTGGCATTTAAAGTGATATTTCATTAATTATGACAAGGCTGACATTCCCATGACTGTTTGTTTGTTTGCTTCCTTTTTCAGGCTCTGTCTGCTACTGGGTAAAAAAAAAAAAGAAAAAAAAAAAGCAAGGGGGAGGGAAGACACGTGATTTAGGGCAACTAAGTTTCTCGACTGTTGGAAATGAAAAATATATGTGGCTAGGTCAAATCTGTAGGGATATTTTTGTTTTTCAGAGTACAAAACTGCCATGTATAATCAGTGTCTGAATCAGTGGCTATTCTTTCTTTGTAAAGGTAGAATGACTTAGAAATGCAGCCTTAATATCCCTTATTTCTCTGCCCCAGGCAGGCACTTACAGTGGGAACTGGAGCAGGCAGGAGTCTAAGTTCAACTCATTCAGGCTTTCTGCTATCTAAAGCAGGATAGTTGTTCCTTCACAATGCTGAGCTGAAGCTAACTCTGGCCCTTTTATAGTTCCTGAAGGTGTTTTGCTCTGGGCATCTAGTCCTGAAATGCATTCAGTGTATGTATACCCACCATCTGAAGACAAATGCTGCAGTAAGGCCCTGCACCTCTGAAATGAGTTGGTTTATTATTATTATTATTATTATTTATTTTTTTTTTCTTTGGTGAAACAGCTGGGAATGGGAGACAAGGGGAAAAAAAAAGAGGAGCAGTAGCAGTTACTATCTTGAGAAAACCATCAGACATGAACTTGTCATAAGGACATGAAATACAGTGCATAAAACTGGCAAATTTGTGAGGAGTACCAAAAAAAAGTTATAAAATTATTAAGAAAGTGCTGTTGGGGTGAGAAAGAGAAGAGATCAAAGCTGGAAAGAGTCTCTAACAATAAAGTCTCTTTGATTTCTCATTCTTGTTAATTTCTGAGCGTGGTTTTAGTGAGCAGAAAGGCTACATTAAGTCACCAAGATTCATCACAGTCTGGGAGAATCGGAAAGCAGATTCTTCATGAGAGCAGCTCCCCTGGCAGCTCTTGGTGAGCAATCAGCCCTATCTCTACTGCCCTCACTTGCCATTGACATGACCAATAATTGATTTGTGGGGAAAGGTTGAGATTTGGAGGGCAAATAGGGTGGAGGTGATCAGGCTTTAATTGCAGAGCTGCGTTACATTGGGGAAAACTAATTTAACTTTACAGTTTCTGAAACACAAAACAGGCAGAAACAACCAGGCTTTAATGAGAGCTTCACAGTCACCAAATACATCACCTAACATGAGCATGTGCTGTATTGGCACTGGTGGGGAGAGCCTAACTTCCTTTCATCTCACCTTTCCTATGGCAAATTTGTTTTGATGCATTATGGCCTGTTGTTAATGTTCAGTTCCGGGTTTAGGCTGTCACAGTTGCTAAGCAGATATTTTGACGTGTTGTGTGGGCAATATGCATATGTGCAACGTGCGGAGGTTGAAGAGGAAAGAAGAATTCAGCCCAAATGCAGCTGGTCTGAGGTTTTGGTCTTTGATCACTTCTACCCTCAAGGCACAGGTTATAAATAGGAATAACCAACCTCTTTCTACCCAGTGTTACAGAAATTGCGTAAGTCAACTGCCTAAGAGACTATACAAAGTGCATAGGTCAAGTTGCACTGTAATGTACATTAATCAGATTCTAATGAGAAGTCAAGAAAAGAACATGTCCAGTTCTGATATTTTCTTTCTTGGCATCCATTAATTTGTGCCTCATATACATATATGGGCCCCATAATCATATCCCTAACAATGCAAATTAAGAGACTTGCTCAAGGCAGCATGGTTGAATAAGTTACTTTAGACTCTAAATAGCAGAAGCAATTTTCTCTTCAAACAGGGGTGCCTATAAATTACCCACAAGTTCATGGAAAAAGTTTCTGCTCAAAAAAAAAAAAAAAATCACATGTCTATTTCAGTTCAACACAGAATTTGTGCTTTTTTCATCTCTGGTCTCTGCTAATCACTTACAATGGCTCTGATGATGATCCAGCTCCAGGTCAGACTTTGTCATGCTCATATTATCAGTGACACTGGCCTACCTTGTCCTCACAAGCCATCTAATTTTCTCAAAGAACTGAGCAGGTTCAGAGGGGCAGCACCAATTACGTGTACTCAAGACAGTAAAAAAAAAAAAAAAAAAGAGCATGCCTCATTTCACATACAGTGAGTATCCAGGAAACTAATAGTCATATCGCATAAATAGGAGATTTGGTGTATTTATAGACAGGAAAATAACAAACTGTCATGAACTAGGGTGTTCTGTGAGCAGGAAACTTCTGCATGCTGTCATTGTAACTGAATTGTAATTTCCAAGTCAGGATCCATCAACCAAACTCTTAAACTCTACAGTGGGTGGTAATTTCAATGAAATAGTGTTTTGGAGATATATTCTCTTATAAATGTGAGCTCTTCTAATTTTGGTGCTGAAAAGATGGGAATAAAAATATTGTAAATTGCAAGAATTCTGTAGATTTTTCATGAATTAAAATGCAAATATGTAGCATCTCTGATGAAAAATGTGCAACAAATAACACATGAAATGTGACTCAGTCCTCTTGTCCATGACTGTTTGATATGCTCCGTGCATCTAAGACAACTGCAGCTTTTGAAAAGGATGCAGCTTTTGAGAACCAGTTCCTTCCTGTTAATCATGTTGAGTCAGAAACACAGGCAGATTGGAACCCAGATAACTTTCCACCACTAGCTTTTTAATAAACTGGGATTTCATGCAGTTACCAGTAGCAACAGCAGAGATGAGGGCAAGATGTGTTGCAGTGACCTGTCCGTGTGAGTCCCGGAGAGAGTGTGAATTCCCAAAGGCCCTGGCATGCGTGTTCTGTCCGTGCTTGAGACAGGCCTTTCAACTTAATGGTCGGCAAATTTGTTTGACAGCTCACTTCAGATCCCTCTGAACACAGCACAAGCCTCATGCTGACTTTTAGCTAGCACTGAGTGTAATGTCAATTATTTTTAAGCATTCTCCACAAACATTCATCATTTTTATTGCTTTCTGTAAAAATGGCTATTTTAAAATGTTAGAGTTCTAATACATATTTTTATCATTTAGAATGCATACTCTCTGCCAGTAGAAAATCATAACCACTTGAAATTTAGCAGCTGTTCATTCTTCACTCTCTGATCAGGTCTTTTCTTCAGTAAAAACAATGCTTAATATAAACACCCCTCCAAGGGTTGCTATCATATGCAGTTGTCCTACAGGGATATCTGTAAGACAGAAATTGATATTGTGCTCCCACTTTCTTACTGTCAGCATTAAAATCCGAATAGACAAGAACTAAGGAAATAAACATTATTAGATCCATGTATTTGAACATTGTCAAAAGAAAATAATAAACTGCATTCCTGGGGTCTCAGGAGAATGCCTGGAGGTGGGACATGGGACCATCCTGTCTCATATGATGCATTCCTCAAGCGTAATGACTGATGAGTGAAGTCATCCTAAACTTTTCACATAGAGGATTTGAGTTGTTTTTATAATTATAAAAGCCCCTTTTTACTATGTATGAAGCAGCTAGATGCATTTTCAACAACAAAAGTTCATACACATGGCAGACTAAGGGCATTAGTATTTAAAGCCTTTCCTCAGTCTACTCTGTAAAGCTTTCAGTCTGATACATTATTATGAAGACATTTATATATTTCTATGTTTCATGATATACTCTCCCCCACCCCCTCCAAAAAAAAAGTTAAATACATTCCTCCTATACACCTAGACCATACTGAGCAGATTTCCAAGTATCCCATGTATTTCCAAGTCACAACCACCTTATACTGAGTGCTACTTGGGATGTAAAGCCCGGAATCATTTCAAAACCCAAGGAGACATTAATCTTCTTTTAAACTACAGATGTTATCACAAGAGCCTGCTTTATTATGAAAAGATCAGTGGTTAGGGTACGAAATAAGGTGTCTCACGTTGTGGGTTTATTTTGAATACACTAAAATAAGCAATTTCAGTGTTCCTTTGCTACAAATGTGTCCACAATTCTCAAATCTCTCCTGCAGAAGTTGCTCCAAGGGATAATTTATATAGTTACTAATCAAATGGAAATACATACATACATACATACCTCATCTCCGTTATGTGGGTTTGCTAACCATTAGACTATGTAATATGTACCGTCTAATATATAACATATAGTCTAATGGCTGTACCGTCTAATATATAATATATAGTCTAATGGCTAGCGAACATAAGGGAGGTGATGCATAATCACTGACCTTTACTTCACTCCATAATTTCCTTTTATTTTAAGAATTTACTGGAGTATTGACAAATCTAACAGTTACCTTTTCTGAGTGTATGTCTTAACCACAAGGCTAAGAATCAAGCTCTCTTCATCTCTTTGATTATTTAAAGACTTAAATATTTAATGGCATTAAATGGACTACTTCTGCACGGAAAATCAAGATGTGATACGTTAAGGGCATAGTTCTGGCATATTCTTAAGAAGAAACATAAGCTCAAATTCTCCCAAGCAGAAGCAGGACTTGATACTCCAGTGTCCAAGAGGCTGTTTTACAAGCTGTGATCTGTGGTATTACAAAAAAAAAAAAAAAAATGCACTCATGGGTATGCAATGACTATAAAACAAATCGAGACAGAATTGAACCGGAATGAAGGAAAGGAACGTCATTTTCAGAGAAAAATTGTGTTTCTGCTAAAAAAAAAAGGGTTATATATTTGCTTGTTTATTATTTTGAAGGGTTTAGGAGCTTTTGCCACATTGAGGTAGCTTTCTCTGATACATGTATCTGGAGAAGATGCCCGGAGTTTCTGTTGATTTCCTGTAGGTATAAAAACAAAAACATTCTGGGGAAGTAAGTCCCAGAATGAATATAACTAGTCAATCTTCTTGTACCATTCAATAATGTTGAAATTCTTGAAAATTTTAGGCATGCTTATCAGGGAACAGACAAAACAGTTACATTCACCCATCCTGCAGCATTCTGAGAGATATCAATGCATCAAAAAATCCGGGGGAAAATAAAAAGCATGTTCATTCCAATTCAGTTTTCATACCTTTTAAATACGATGTTTCCAATATTTTGTCTACCAGATCTAATTATCAGTTCAAGCAGAAACAAAGCAGATTGGTTACTAAGAGTGTAAGTAAGAATAATTCAGAGATCATTTATATTAGCCCTAGGATTATGCTTGAAAATAGTGAAAGAATAGTCTCTCTCTTGTCAAAATCTAGCCTGTCTGCTGGATAACAAGACAATCCAGCATCTGTGAAGTTTTGCCTTTAAGCTCATGAAACCTATATACTCTCAGGCAGTCATTTATTTGCAAGTGAAGTGTTCATAATGATATAGCTCCACATCTGTCAAGTATATCCAGAGTCAGAATATAACAAAAACTCTAGCCTTTTGTCACTGCTTGGCGAGAAAAGGGACCTAGTATGGACAAGCACCACCCCCTTGAATTCTTTGGATTAGTGATTTGAATTCAACATTAAATTTCAGTACAGCCATGACATTGCTGTTTTGTGTTTGCTTGCCTTGCTTGTCTTTCAGCTAATTGAGACTTACTGGCACAAGTGAGAGAGAGAGAATTAAGTCCATAGGCTTGAAAGTTCAAGCAATTGAGTGTAAATCATTCTAACAATTGTGTGAGAACCAACAGAGGAAACAGAGCAAATTTATCATATTCTACTTATATTGCACTGTTCACAGAGACCACAACTTTGGGAAAAAAAAAAAAAAAAGACAGTAATTTCAACTGATAGAAGACTGCAAACTTCGACACCAGTGCAAATGCGAAAGACAAAATTTGACTGAATTTTGATAATACAACTAAATGTTTAACAACATTTTGTCTCCTATGACTGGAGTGGCCCATCATTTTCTCCCTCTACCAGACAAATCTAATGGAAATTTGACTTCATGACAGAAATGGCTGTCAGCTTCTTCTCTCATCAGTTTCTTAGTAATTATTCATGGTGATTTTTTTGGAAAAAAAAATGGAGAAGTTGGTGTACTTTAATTCATTTCTTGTATTTCACTGTAACTTTCTATGAACAAAAAAAAAAAAAAGTAATTTAGATTTTTATTCTTCCAGCCCCCCCAAGACATTTTAACTGCTTTTGATACCTTCAGTATGTGAAAATAAAAATAATTTTTAAAAAAGTAAGCGATGTTTAAATACTGTGGAAAAAACAATTTTCTGATTGAACTTAATCATTCAATAATATCTTGTAAATATTTCCACTATTTCATTATCCCAGTAATTGCATCTTTATATAAAATCTTTATAAAAGTTTACACAGAGTATGCAGTCATACCTGAAATGGTACTTTTCTGTTGGAAAAAAAACAAGATGGGGCAGCATGAGTTTCAAAACATGCTTTGCAAAATTGCATATAAAATCATGTAGAAATCTAAAAAAAAAAGCAGTCTGTTAACCTCTTAATAGCTCTTAAGACAGTGATTCTTGTTAATTACACTGGTAGGGACTATTTTAAAGTTTTAATACACACGGCATTGTTTTTGTCTACAACATTTTTCTATATGTACTTAAAATTCAGCCAAATCGTGTAACCATAAAAAAAAAAAAAGAAAAATCGCAAAACTGACATTGAGGATTGCATTTGTGATACATTTTTTTGCAAACTTTATATTTATTAGTTTGTATACATGCAAATGCATGTGCAGGTAAACGCTGTGGAAGAATTGTTTGAAAGCAGGAACTGAGAGGAAAACTAGGGCCTAACAGAAGTTTTGGCATTACAGAGGCCTGCTTGGGGTGAGACACAGTTGCCACTTCCAGGATGGTTGGTGCGCACGGACTCTGCTCCTCCACGGTTCCCTGGGCAGCACAACCTGCCCTCCTCGCAGCTGCAAAAGGGAGTAACGGAGGATGGAGCGGAGTGAAGACACCGCGGCCAAACTCTGTTGCACTCCCTGTGCTGGGCTGCTGGTAACCGCACAGTGGCTGCCCAAGGGAAGATATATGATAACATGTCTGGTGCTGAGCCAGCAAGGGTGGCAAATCACTCCTTTCAGATGAACTTTGTTGAACTTTGCTCATTATAATGTGAAAACCACATCTCCATCCCAAAAGTTACCCGCCTCCGAGGTACGACCACCCCTCACTGAGCATGTGCTCTAGATTTTCGATTGACTGTACTTTTAAATGAAAGTGAGAAACTTTTTCATGAATCAATAACAATATTAAGTATGACTCTAGTCACTCAAGCTTCACCTGAAAGCAAAGAAAAGTATAAAAGGTGAACTAAGGATGAAAAGGAGGAGGGAAGAATCCATCGTACCTCTTGGGTCAGTCGATGGGTTGATCCACCTTTCCTTGAACTGGAACACTGCCTGAGGAAACTAAGAAGTGAGAGGGAAGATTCCATCATAAATTTTGGATCAGTCAATGTGCTGATCCCCCTTTCCTCCCCTTGGACTGGTGCGCCGCCTGAGGAGACTCGAGACTGAGAGCCCTCTCCCATCTTCTGGGGTGAGTGATGATTGCACATTTGTACATCAGAGCTAGCTAAAAAACCCACACTCTAGTAGAGAATTTCCTGTACTGACATCCAAAACCTGCTTTGTAAATGTTGCATTTGAATAAATCGTACTGTTTGTGAACTCGACTACTTGTCTGGGGGGAGGCGATCGGACCTACAGTTGACAGACTGTTCGTGAATCCGATACTGCCAGAGTCGAGCTTATAGTTGATCACACTATTTGAGAACTCGATTTGCTCCTAGGAAGGCGATCGGTCCAATGGTCCACAGACTGTGAATCCGATACTGATTTGATATCTCCTTCCCCCACCCCCAACACTACCACTACGGCTTTCAATCTGCAACATTTCACAAACACGTATACACAAACAGACTGTAGAGCAGGCTTCTCAGATAATTGTCCAATACATATTGTTTCCACAATTAAGAATGCTGCATGCAAAAGACATTTTATGTGGAAGGAAATGAAGAGACCAGAGTAAATAAACTGAATAAGTAAATAAACATGCAATGAATAATAAACAATAGATACAAATAACAGTGGTTCAGCTCACAAACTGAATAGTTTTGCTTACATTGTTCCGAAGAATTCCATTACAAACTTACTTCTCTTAATTTTTTCCTCTTGTGGCTTAAATGCAAATTCAAGTTGTTGTTTAGTGTCTTATCTTAAACAGCCTTTTCCATTGTCATATCACTGTTTAAGTAAAAGTAAATTAAATTCTGAATTAATTTACTAGATTTACTACTTAAAACCTAAAAGGTTTTTTGTTTTGTGGTAAGTTTTCACAGACAAAAACTAAACAAGTTGAAAAACAAAGCTAGTTTTCACACGTAAATATGCAAGTTATTTCACAAATCCTCTCAGCTTGCCAGAAATACAAGTGGCAGGCAGCAAAATATCTCGGTGGGGAACAACTTTAAATTACCAATCTTCCATCCCCTTTTTGTCTTCCATATATTCACTGATTCACTATTTTTAGTACAAAACTCCATAGCTAATTCAGAGTACTTGACTGATTCAATGTGACTGAAAATATTGCATCACCGAAACTTTTCTTATCTTTCTACACGTAAACTGGATATGCAGAGTCCAATGGCTAAACCTCAACACATTTTAATGGTAGTTGAGTTGTCAAATTTACTTCTTAAACAGCTATAATGGCTTGACATGTCATAAAGCTTATTACTGTATCTCTACTAGAAAACAGATGTGTTCCACTAGCTAACAAAATCACTAAGTCTTTCAAAAGACTTAATACTCTTTTAATGACTATAACAAAACAGCCTAATCAAGTTAAACTATTTAGTGACTTCCAAAATTTTTTCCACCCTTGGGCACTTGCCCACTACCTTCCTCCTCTAACACTTGGTCTTCTCTCCTGTGAGAAGCTCAGAAGCTCAGAAGCTCCTTCATTAGCAGCCCTTGGTAAGACTTGCCTTTTTGCTTACACATCTCTCCTGTCTTTTGGTGGTGTTCAGCAGGTAACTCCCTCAAACAACATTTCACAGAGGTGAAATGTTCCAGGCTGAAAAGAGTAGGAATGTGTGCTTTTGTTTTCCTCAGTCTTGTATGTTATGATAACTTTGGTCCGAAATGGTCCAAAAATGGCCAATGCAGGACTTCTGTAATTTCCTAGGCATGTATCTCTGCTATGTATCTGAGAATTTGCTGTTTTAATTTATATTTTAATCTCATCTCATCAGCATGTGTGGGATTTTTCCGAAAAGTGTTTTAAAAATACAAGGTTAAAATGAGGGGAATATAGCTGTTCCAGGAAATATTAAGTAGTTATTAAGACTATTTAGGATCTTAATAGAGTTTGCTGAAAACTGACAAGAATTTATTTCATCATGAAAACTAATCAAAATTTAGCACAGCTCCCATAGTTAATAGGGAGGAAGTTGCTCCAGAGATCGATTTGAAGCACCAGCCTCATTAGCTGCCCTGCGATGACTTCAGGAGGTGCCCATCTCTCTTCTTGGACTCCAAAATGCTAGAGAAGTTAACATGAGCGTAGCACCTCTTCACTTGATCTGAAATGTTTTACTTGAAATATTTTGGGCTTGAAAAACCTGACTCATTGTCTGGACTCCAGTAAGGCTGGGGACGGAGAAGAGACAGCATCCAGTTCTCCAGAGTAGCATTAGATGCTGTGTAGGACCACAGTGATTTGACTGACTTGAGGGATAGCCAGTAAAATAACAATAGTCCACAGCTCAAACCTCCTGACACAAAGAAACTGGTAACAGCAGAATGCTTCATTTCCATTTCAGTCCTTCACAAAGAAGTTAAGCATGGATTTTGCAGGGCTTTTTTACCATTCTGCAATCAGCCAGAAGAACACAGCATCAGGAATCATTCTCCTAGGGATAATCACTTCTATTCTTCTATCTCTAATGATTAATTTTTCTGTATGTTGAAGATAGAGTACAATTTTTGGCTGACTGTCCCAGATTCTTCTTAGTTTACATGGATCCTGGCCATTTGCTAATTATTTTGCCATCATCCTATTGCCCATCCCCTTCTCCCTCCAGTAGTGCCTCTGCTAAAAGCAAAGTGAAAAAAGAAACTGTCTTCATGGAGTTTAAGAAAGCTGCTTCAAATGTATTTTGCCTGTTGCTGTTCCTACTATCCTAAGCTCTGTCTACATACTAGATGGTTGTGTTTAGATTGTGTTTCTTTTTTCTTTCAGAATTAGACTGTTCTTTCTTTAAGAACTGAAAGGAACATCCAGAGTATTCTTGTAAATATGCATTTAGAATACTCTAAAAAATATTTAGATAAAACACTCAGAACCCTGAATTCCTGTTTTAAGATGAAATCATTAATCATGTCTTTTGAACTATGTTGACCCCATCTGGGCCTTCTTTTGATTTTAGGGATTTTAGATCTTAAAAATGTATTTATTTAATAATACATAATTTACATATATAATGCATAATAATATTTACTCATATTAATTATGTTTATGCATATTGCATCAAAATAGTCCTTTTATATCAACATTACCACTCATATATGTAAGATCCAGTTCTACAAAGTTTTATTCCAGCGTTTAATTTCCTATGCTCTAAGCAGTACTGTTTACCTCATTGGGATGGGCAAACTGTGCATAAAAGTAAGCACATATGTAATTCTTTATGGATTTGATACCAAAGGCAAGAAAAAAGGCTTTGACCTGCCTGGATTCTGAAGTCTCATCAGTGCTTAGTGTCCTGGTTGCTTCAATTCAACCTTTCTTCAATTTTAAAGTGAACTCTCTAAATCTGAAACAGCTTCAGGAATAGGGTTCAGGAGCATACATGAAAGCTGGCACTTCAAAACCCCTGTCCATAAAAGTGCACTTTTCTTCTCCTATTTTGAAGACTTAGTATGAAATAGTGTCACATTTGTAAATCTGATTTAACTCAGTGGAATTACTCCAGCTTTCTACGAGGATGATAGAAGGAAAAATATCATCTCTCTGCCTTATTCATCTACTGATAGATTATCTCTTAACAAAATAAACATATTAGAAGCTATTAGTCTATTTCCATATTCATATTTATCACCCTGAATGTAATGCTTTTTATGCACACACAAGATATTTCTGTCATTTTATGACAGAATAAAAGTCATATTGGAGCTCCACATTCACTTACTCCAACATAAATCCAAACTGTCTCTTTTCAAATATATATGGTGCATGAATTGTTACAAAGATCAAGAAAAAGCTTCATTTCAGTGATAAACTCAAATCATGTTATAACGAGACCATGTTTTTTGATTTCATAGAAGTTATTAGATCAGGAGATTGTTATCTTGCAGGAAAAAATAGGTCAGTATAATTTCTAAGAAACACAGCACTATTTAAGTCCATTTATTTTATACATAATTAATGCCTACTAGATGGTGTTCTACACATAAACTTGTCTTAAAAGAGCAATGGGAATTTATACTGATTAATCTATGTAAAATATTAGTTGTAGGTAATCACAGACATCAGTTATATTTCAAGGCCTTTTCCCTTCTATACTTCTATCTTTATAATTAATACTATTTTTATGTGAACTTCAATAGAAAATAAGAGACTCAGATTCCACCACCACTTTCCAATAGTTCATGCACTGGAAGGCATAAACAGATGAAAATACTTTGAATGAAATAAGAATTAAACAAGAATGGGCAGGGATATAATCTCAGTTTTTAAGGGCTGGTTTAAAATATCTCTATAACTTAAGTGTCTTAGGATGTTTGGAATTAGCTATATGTATGCATATCCTTTCATTTCAATATGTATAATATATCTTCAAGGCCAGGAACTGCTGGAAATTATTAAATATTCCAGGCACCCACTAAGAGGAAAATTTAATGGCCCCATTCTAGGAAGAGGGAAAACTCACTCTCTCTCAAAAAGAGAAAAAAAAAGAAGGAAACCGAGTATTAAAAAATGGTCTTAAAAATAGAGGATAAACACCAATAAACATACAAACAAGAAACAGCAAGGAATGGGAGATGCTTCTGACATGATTTCAGACAGGAATAGAATAAATTAATACTCCCTTTTGGACAATATGGCCTCTTGTAACCTCCTTTGTTTAGAGAGAATATGTCCAAATGTTGGCACAGGTGTTGCTTTTTTCACCCCAAACCCACTAATTAGAATTTGTACCCTAGCAGGTCCTCTGATTTTTTTTAATGTATTTCTCCAGAGTCTTATAATAGTCTCTTCATGCAATGAAATTCTGACAATCAAATCCCATTTACAGCTTGCATTTGAATGCTACTGAAGGATATGACTCATAATTTGTGATATTTAGACTAGTGATCTGACTGCGGGCCAGAAGTATTTGCCCTATATTTGCTACAGAGAAACTAGAAATTATTTGTGATCCTTCCCTTTGGTCCCTGACATTTTCAAAATGTTTATGACTAACAAAAGGAAAACTTGTGCACTGAGAGATGGAAAAGAGTATAGGCTAGTTAAGCCTAATGAGCAGTAAGATCACAGAATCACAGAATGGTTAAGGTTGGAAGGGACCTTTAGAGATCATCTAGTCCAACCCCCTTGCTCCAGCAGGGACACCTAGAGCATGTGGCACAGGGTGGCATCCAGGCGATCACTACTGAAGTATTTGAACCTCACACATCTGAAGGCTGAGGGGTATTCAGATTGGAAACACATTTCTCTAACGTATCTGCTGAGCTGAAATCCATTAGTTGCTTTGTGCAGATGATGCTGGCAACCTTGTGAAGAAAGGAAGTTCTGGGAATGAGGCTGAGGAGTGCCTTGCTGAGCAGTTAACTGCAGAAGAGTCCCTGGTCCATGCTGGGTGAGGTACACTAGTGGGCAGTCCTGGGACTTGCACTTCTAAGTCATTTCACCCCAGACGGACTTTCCTGGAATCTGCAGAAGTCTTTCCTCCAAAACTGTTCTTATTTTGGTGAGAGTTTCTGGCATCCAAAATGCTTCAAATTAAAAATGCTCAGTTCAATGAATCAGCATTTTTCAACACACTTAGTTTGTCAGGAAATTTTTGAACACCTTCAAGTTCAACACCTTTCACATAGCATTCAGTATTTTGAAAGGACAAATAAGCAGATAGAAGCTTTGGCATGCAGGTTCTTGCTTTTTTTTTCTGCAAAAAATACAATGCAAGTTTACGGTATGTTAGAAATCCTAATTACCAAAAAACCCTTCTGGGTTTCTAAAACCAGAAATTGTCAGGGAGCTCTACTTATGTGTGCTTTTAGTAACTAATAGATTTTAACTACAGAGGGCTTGTCTGCTTAAAATTTTAGAAAGGTATCTAGCACTAAATTTTTCTCCATAGGCAGTGTAAAATCCATTTGAAATCCTTCATCCATAAAGATGTATGATTTCATAAACAATAGCCATTTTTATAATTCTTAATGAAATAGATCAAAACCTAAATAAACACTTTTTTTCCCCTAAGAATTAAGTAGAAAAATAAACAGCTACAGGAAAAACGTCAGTAACCAATCAGATAGCCTGACCATGAAAACAACTCAGGATTAAATATTTTTATACCCGTGGGAGTAATTGTCTTGTCATAGAGAAAATAGTGCAAAAATAACCCATTAGCTCTTTTAAAGTATAAATCCATTACATATTTTTATATGTGCTCAAAAACTCACTGAAGTCAGAGAGTTTTGTAATTTAAGGGAAATAAAATTTCTGAAGGGTTAGAGAGAAACAAGTGTTTTGATATTTTATTAAACTAGGCCATTTTACCAGCACTTTATCAGCCCAGTACACTACTGGTTTGACCCCTTTCCTGTGAGCTCGAGTGGATGGGAATGAAATCTTGTAAGAGAAACCTTCGTCACCACAAGTTGTAGCTGGAATGCAGAGCCTATTGCAACTGCACACAAGGAGCAATCGGTAGCTGACAAGTACCGATCCTTGAAATTTCAGCCTTTTCCCAGCCTTGTTCCATACCAACAAATGCATGTTGATATGGTTCAAATATCCTATGAGCTGAAAAATATCCCCGCTAACATCTGGGCAGCCATAAATGCTTTGGTGGGATGGCTGGAAGTGCAAAAGTGGTTTGTGATCCACTCCAGACCTTTGAGAGGGAGACTTGGTGTCTTGCTTCTCCTAGAAAATCTGCATGTTTGCATCAGACAAACATTTCATTAAAAGAGCAGAATTAATCTTTAGCAGTCCTAACACTCACTGAGATAAAGCACTTCAGTGTTTAGAGACAGAGGCATATATATATGGCGAAGAAAAAGAGCGATAGTTTTATTTTAGGTCGTCTATCTGTGACATTTAGCTAACAAGCTGTAGTAACACTGACTTTAACCAGCTGAAAGCTACTTGTCTGGCAAGACCCACATGAGGAGTGTCACTTTTTTTGAAGGCAATCTGAACTGCAGGATGCATCTGTCTCTATAGAGCCATTTGCTTTTTGCAGGTTACGTCCAGGGTCAGACATTTGTCCTTGCTTCTCCGAGCCTCTCTTGTAATCCATCACTTAATCAGCATGTCGGTTCATAACATGGTGCCTATAGCCTTATTGACTTTCCCTGCCCAACTTTAGAGGTACTAATGCCTCTGTCTAGACAATAAATAGAAAGTGCTAACATCTTTCCCAGTGTTTAAGTTGAAGTAAATCATTGACTTCTTTTGAGCAAAATACTTTTTTCCAACCAGGCTCAGTTCTTTGGTAAACAAACTTTTGATTATTTCAAGATATAATTCATATGCAAATGTCTTGATAATTTTGTAAAACCATGTGTAAGGTTTAAAAAAAAATGCAGGGAGTTCATTAGACCATGTTGGAGACTGAACACAATACTGAAAAAAAAAAAAAAAAAGTATTTGAAAATGATGTTATCCTTGGGGTGAATGCTTGTAACTCTGGCTTGAAGGTATATGACACAACACTTTAGATTTTTTTTTTGTAGTCCATAAGCACAATGAATTATTGTTAGAATATTTTTTTCAGAAATAGAATAAGCCCAGACAGTATCAATTCACTCAGAGGTGATACGAATTCACTTCTTACAGAACACTACTGTACTTTCAGGACTGTTCATAAAATTCCTTAGGGTTAGGGAAAGGTAAATTTATGATGTTCTTCTTGGTGTGTTCCAGGCCTGTAATATCCTAGGAGTTCTGAATTTTGCCTGTTTTCTGCCCTCTATTTAAATTTCAAAAATGTTAAAAAGCTTTTTCTTTTTTTTTTATATATGAGTTCTTCAATTTAAAACCTCAGATTTTTTTCCTGCAGATTAATGCAGAAATGAGGCTCAAAGAAGGACTGAGCATGACTCCTCTGGTATTTTTAGGAAGCAGGAAGCTGTGGCCCATTCACGGCTATGGCTGTGCACAGGCAATTTTAGAGGTGCTGGATTATCTTCTGCGTTGCTTTCTGCAAATCTGTCCTGCGAGGGTAACATTCACAGAAAGATTTTGACAATTAAAAAAATGAATGTTTCTGGAATGCTATGTAGGTGCAAAATTTCAGGGTAATTACTACAAAGTCTTCAGTGTCTGGGGACCTAGAAACTTCAAGAAACTTCAGACTTCAAGCTCCAACTCTCTTCAGCATCATCTCCTGCAAAGGTTGTTCAAGTGCTGGCAAAATCCACCTGCCTTTGCAGAAGCTGCTGGATCCAAGTGCAGTTGGTACAAGAGTCTTAGGAGAGAGGAAGGACATCAGTGTATTCTGGCAAGCACTGCAGAGCTGTTCTTATCCCTGTTGTTGCCTCCTCAATCCCCAGTAAATCGCAGCTCTGGACCTCAGCCTTAGTATACAAGCAGATAAGCAAAATTTATAAAAACAATCTCTTTGGCCTTTGTTATACAAAACAGCAAAGCGTGAGATCATTGTCCCTTTTTAGTACATTTCCCATAATTGCTATTTTGTGCAGAATGAAAATACAGCTCTCTGAGGTCTGTATAAAATCCATGCAATTATAATTTTAAAAGTACAAAGCATTCATTTACAAAATATCTGTTAATGTTCTCCTTTTTACAGGAATAAATATGCTACTTAGAACATTACTTAGTAAATATGCTACTTAGTAAATTACTTAGTAAATATGCTACTTAGAACAAAATGACTATCCAAACGAGAACAGCTGCCACCAAACACCTCACACAATAAACTCAAGTTGTTCTCAGTATAAATATTTTTGAAGAGAAAAATATTAGAAATATGCAAATACCCATATATGCACAAACATGCACATGCTGTCTGTAGAATTGTTAAATGAAGAGTATTTTTAAATTGGAAGAATGCTCATTCATAATGCAAATTGTTTTCTTAAAAAGTCGAAATATATGTATTTTAGGATGCATTGTAAAAAAATTCTAAGGGTGGATACAAGTTAAAAAGACTTCAGAAAGGCATTTTGCTTTATATCTATATGTGTGTGTACATCTGAGGAACCCATCATTTTGGTATAAACTCAGCATTACTTTTTGTAACTGATATTCTTTTAAAAGATTTAGAATTTGACCATGAAGCAGTTCTTGTTTATGAATTTTCTCATTAGATACTGAGATTAATTATAATTTCTAAAGGACAAGAATTTGATTGTGACAAGAGTATAACTTGTCACTGATTTTACTTGAAAATGAAGGCACAATGCTATTTATAATAAAGACAAGAAATTTCCAAAACTGAAGTGGAGGAAGTGTTACTGCATAGAAAATCTTATTGTCTCAAGTCAGTTATCAGAAAAATCATCTGTCTCACATTGCTACACCATTGCTTGCAAAATGTTATTACTGCTTTTCTCATTTAATACTTCTGCAGGCAGAGTTAGTGGAGGAGCAATTATATATAAGGAAGTGAATTTTATCAAAAGTCCTTGTGGTCATTCTAAAATTTTATTGGGTAAAGTCCCACCTACTCAGTTCTTGAAGAATACTAGGACCATGGACCACAAAGAGAAGAGACATACTAGGAGAGGGACCAAAAAAAGAAACAAACAAACAAATAAAAATCTTACAGTGTTAACTGTCTGTCAGCTTAGTGACTTTTCTTAAAGATACATTTTCATTGAGGCATGGACAAAATCAGTGTATTTTTTGGCCTAGTTCAAAGTCCTATCAAATTTCTGGAATTTATTTGAATGGGAGGAAAATAAAGTAATTGTTCACTGTCCTGAGAGCTGGCAATCCATGTTTTTGTATTCAAAAGGAAAACTAATTTACCATGTAAAGGAAGCATTAAAAATGAAAGATGGCTTTTTAGATACGCTGGGTATGCTGACGGTGCTAATAGTTTGATCCCTTCCCAACATTCAAAGATTTTTTAACCACATGCAGGCAAATAATGAAGAATCTCCATAATATTTTTTTTAAAATTAATTTATTTTTGTTTATTATTATGGAATGCAATTATTGAAATTACTATTATTGAAACATTCCCAAGGATTTAATGAAATTATTTTCCAGTTTCCTCAAATCTAAAAGATGTTTGTAGCAAAATATGTTAAATAGCTCATGTACATTGTCTCCCACACTGATGGGTTTAAGTCTTGATAATTAAGAGGTGATGCAAAAGATGAACACTTAATAGCGATGAGCACAAAGCGTGGTCAGTGACTTTGGTCTGTGGATGCCACTCAAATAAGTCAGAATATAACACTCTAAAGGAAAAAGGCACGATTAGAAACAAAAATCCATAGAAAAATGAGCTGAGGTTTTCATTGATTTAATTGATCATTAGTTTTGATTTATTTCATTTTAATTTATTATTTGATTGATTTTAATTATTTAATTGAGTATTGATTTTAAAGGACTCTAAAGCCTTTTGCTCTCTTTTGTTATAAGCTATGTAGGTTCTTTGTAAGTCTTTTGGTAAGGCTTCTATTTGCACAAGTTGAGAGTTCTCAGTGCAAAAATTAAAAACAAGCAGCATAAAAATATAACCTTAAATCACATAGCAACTTGCTACCACTCAAGAAATGAGATGTTCTTAACCTAATGAACAAAACTGTTCTAATTTGAATCCAGGTGTCTACTCTCCAAAGTTTCAGCTATAGCATTTTAATGACAACTCATTATCCTCAAGAACTCCTTTATTTGCCACACACTGAAAGTGTGTCTGTCCTTCCCTCTAAGCAAATCCCAACAACATAGTTACCTATGTTGTAAGACTTTATGTTGAAATCAATCTGGGAAGAGAAGGAAAGAGAGTTTACAGCAAAGAAAACCCTAACTAGAGAGGACCATAGCTGGTAGACAGCACTGGGAAAGACTGAGTGAATATCATATATTTTGCAACAATATTTTCTTTAAAAATTAATTAGATCATATCTCATGAGACATACAATTTTGCTGAAGTATTTTAATGCTGAATAAAATCATCCTTTAATGTTAAAACAATTAATGGTTTAGAAAATTTCTCAAAATTACATTATCATTGATACTTATTTTTTTCCCAGCTATGTGCAGAGGATTGTATTTAATCAACAGCATAAATATTAAGTTATTATTAATAGCTATTAGTATTTTAAAAACAAATTATTCTTTCTGGGTATATTACATCCCAGTAGACTGTGCTGAGAAGTGAAATCACTTGAAAGTGCAAGAGACAGCATGTTTAGTTCCAACATCGGTGGGAAAATGAAATGGAATTCAATTAGATGCTTTCTGTAGGAGTCTCCAGTGATAAATCACACATTGCTTATTAATCTACAGTCAGCAATATGATCTGGTTTAAAAAAAAATAAAATGGAATGAAATAAAATAAAGAAAAGCTATATATTCCAGAGAACAGACTGTTCTAGCTTTCTATATACGAATAAGTCCCTAGAAATTCTCTGTTCACACATACAGTGAGAAGAATCCATTAAAAAAAAGAAAAAAAGTGAATTTTTCCAGGAAAAGTACACACAGAAGCCATTGCTGGTACATCAGCATACTAGCGTTGCTGATTATGTAAGCATCAGTTTTCTGCTTTACTTGCTCATTAATTCATGAAACTGTGAAAAGAACTCACTCTGCAGTCTCTAGAAGAGAGATTTTCACAAGGTAGCCCTAATCTTCCTTTCCATTTTTCGCTTCTTGGTAGGACGCCCACTCTACTTAACCAGTGATGCCTTTCAAACTGAGAGACAATGACCAGATGTCAGAGACTGTGAGCCAAGTGCTCTGCACTGAGCCTTGTACCTCAGTCCCAGTAGGAATGGAAGATCTATCACCATGTCCTGTGGCTCTCTCCTGGTCCTCCTTTCTCTGAAGGGAAGGAAACAGTGCATGGTCATGTCTTGTCCTGAAGCGGAGTTGTAGGCAGGCAGGCTACAGATCCACAGCCTGGAATTAGCCTCATGTTTGCAATATAGAGATACCTTATAAGATTCCTATCAGAATAATAAACTGACTATTGATTAAGTCCCTCATAGTTATGCAAAGCTCTAGGTCAAATGTCCTCACTGCCCGATTTGGATTTTATTCCTGTCTTTTGGAATGGAAGATAGCTTTCATACTCAGGAAACATACCAGAAAATCCCTGTAATTGTAGTGAGGGTCTGAAATAAATGATTGAAGAGCACAATCAAAGCAAATAAGCAGAGCTCCAGCCTAGAATACAGAATAATGGCATTTAAAGGACAATGAAGAGACGGAATAATGAAGAAAGCATGTTTCCATTTTAAGGATGGTATATGCCATCTTTGCAAAGCTCCAGATCAGTGTTGTTAGCTCTGGTTTTCTCGGTATCAAAGATGATGGCTACAAAGACGACAGACTAGGTAAGAAAGATGAAAGTAAGCACTTAGGTTTCCATAAAACTATGGAGCGTATTAAAAATCTTTTAAGCTATATTAATTAGGAAATATACCTATTTTATACGCCCAAATATATCTCAAAATACCCCGCACATATAGGGTAGCAAAGCACTCTCATTCAGTGGTACAAGTAGCACACATATAGGTAGTGTAGCACTCTCATTATACTGAACCACTGGATTTCTGTGTATTTATTGTTTTTCTTTTTGGATACAATAACATGAATATAGCTGGTATGTTCTCCATAAAGAATTCTGTCAAGCTAAGTTTTCTTTTCAGTGTTGTTAGATGATAGCAAGGAAACAAGAAAACAGAGTCAAACAGACTGCGAAACTAAAGACCTGTGAGAAATGCAGTTATACAGGATGAGGCATTGGTGGGCACCTGTGGAAAGACTACTTTGTCCAGGCTAGATTAAAGAGCTTGCTTGAGGAGGCTGTTAAAAATGTGTTAATAAGACACTGGTGATACACAAGGAAAAAATAGAAAACGGTGAAAGCAGTACTGTGGTAGCTGTCAGAGGAGAGAACACAGAAAGAACAACAGTAGAGATGTGGGCAGAACAGTATCAATATAAGTTTGAAGGGGGATATAAAGGGCTTGAAATCACATACCATGAGGCAGGGATCTGGGTGGAAGGGTATGACTACAGGGTCAGGGGACAAAGTAACTGCTAGAGAGGTAAACTGATAGGGAAGAAGAAAGTTGCTTAGAGACAAGGACCGCCAAAGTGAAAAATGAAACATGCAGATATAATGCAGAAGCAAAAGCAGAGACTTTGCTCATTGCAGGGAGACAAAGAGGGAGGCTTCCATCAGTGAAGCCTGCTCCCCTGTACAGGTCCTGTCTGCTGCAGGGACAGCTGGAAAATGAAGAGGGGCCAGGGACAAAAGCCTCAGAGCTTGGGGCAGAGTCTGAACTGACGTGTCTTGGTTAAGTTGTGGCCAAGAAGAAGGCAAAATGTGGCTGAGTAGGTTACAAAATAAGATTAGACAAATAGAAAAAAGAAGAGCATATAAACAGCAAATGAATTTCAGATAAAAATTGAAAACTAAGCTTAAAAAACAAAAACAAACAAAAATGTGGAACTATTACTCCTTTCAGAAAGACTAGTACGGAAAGACTAGCACTGCTCTGTTCAGAAATGGAAGAATATCTGAGCTCTGCCTCTCAGAGGATATAGAAATTAATTTCTCCTTCACATCATCTGTTTCTGCACAGGACCTCACCTGCTTCTGCCCTTCCATCAACTGCATTTTCCTGCTTTTAGCCTTTGAAAGGAAAAGCTACTCCATCCACTAGGACCCCAAGCCAGACTCACAACAGAGCATGACAGGTTGCAAAGGGACCCTCACTTTATCTATTACCTTTCTTGACTTTATTAATCTTAGTTTTGTAAAAATTCTATTTTGTCATAAAATCTATATTTAAAATGAAGAAGAGAGCATTCTGAAAACTCCCATGATAGAATACTGTTAAAGCTTCAACCGTAAAGCTATTTCTATCCCAAATGGCATTATGTTACCAAGCGCATCCTGCAGTACTCTAAAACACATTCTGCAGTTAGTCTGGTTAACCATTTTTTATATTCTTGTCAAGTTTATCTTTTCATGTCTATATCACCTACTAGCTGGAGGTCTGTGAGAGGACCAACTTCTTTTTGCAAGACTTATGACCAGGCTGCAGCTTTCTGGCAGCTGGGAAGAAAATAAATACAGAGTGCATTTGGGTGTGGAAAAAGAGCTTCATCTTGTGGAAATGAAGAAAAGAAAATTTAAAAGTAAAGAGCAATGCAAATTGTATATTTATTCCTAAATTTTATCTAATTCATCATGAAGGGACGATGTATTTAGGACATATGTGATGTTCTCATGGCACCAAACAGGAAAAGCTCGCAACTAATTGTACCAGTTAATCACGTTAAGCTATATTTAGGAAGATATAAAACTTTAACATGTGAAGGGTCATTTTGTGACAAATCAGTTTAGCAGCAGGAATGTCATCACTTTTATGCCACCAGTCACATAATAGGGATCTAACAGGTACATGTCAGTCTACTTGTCGCACTTCTTTGAACAGTCAATAGCTGAATTGATTTTCTTAGCATTCTTCATTATTTTCTAATTCTGACATGCCAATGGATGTGAAAAAAAAAAATCAAATAAGGATGTTTGTATCTGACCAGAT
This sequence comes from Tinamus guttatus, assembly GCF_059628265.1. Taxonomy (NCBI): domain Eukaryota; kingdom Metazoa; phylum Chordata; class Aves; order Tinamiformes; family Tinamidae; genus Tinamus; species Tinamus guttatus. The sequence goes on from NW_028288917.1 coordinate 2,320,848, forward strand.
TTTCAATTTCACAGTAAACAATCTGTATTTTCTAACTTTTACTTTCATCGTTATTGTCTGTTTGCAGGTGAAATGGAGATAAGAACTATTTAAGTTTGATGGTTGTAGTGTTGGCTGAAAATTACAAAACTGCTTTACTTTGGCCCCTCACTGGTTGAAAGGATAGAAGGATGTTCTGAATCTAACTATATCTTAATGTTTTCTATCTACTGTTAGTACTGTTAGAAACACATGATTGATTATGTAGCTTGGAGGAATATGAGATGACTTTATATATTATACAAAGTCACCTAATAGCATTAGCTAGCTGTTAACTAATAGTCCTAATAACATTAATTCTTTACTCACTATTTACATTTGTTTAAAATGTTGATTTATTAATACTTTGGTAGCTAAGAATCTCTATTCAAGCCTGCCTAGGTGATTCTTCAGCAAGAAGAAGATGTTTAAGGTCTGCGTTATGTCAACACAAAAGGACAAAATTTCCAGGTGCTCCCACTGCAACTTTATTTTCTAGAGAGGTTGGACTGAATTAAAGGGCATGGATCCTTTAAACTAATTCATAAGGTCCCCAGACATGGCAGAACTTCACTTCATTAGTTGAGAAAGCATGAAGAAAGAGGTCGAAAGGTCATCTCCTTATAAAGGTTAAATTTGACTGCTCTTTAAATTATCTCTTATGTTGAATACTTCATAATGCCAACAATTCTGTAGGAATTTTCTTATTCTACAAAAATGAATTTTTGCTAATATCTGTAAGCTATTACAAAAGTCATTTTTTTCTGTTTATGCTGCTCGAAATATTAGGAGCTCAAAACTCAGCCAGATTAGTCTTTTCCATCCATGCTTTGCAGACTGTTACAATACACTCTTGCATGGATACATTATATGATTTTGACTCCAAATGTGTAATCTGATTATAGTGTTTGAGAGTTGATATGGCAATCATCACTTTATGTGCTTGAGACAATAAAAATATTATAGGCAAAGGCATCTCATTCATATTCTACATCACATTACAGAAATGAAAGCATGTGGAAGCTACCACACGAGTATGCAGGAGACAATCAGTAATGAAAGAATAAACACTTTTTTAAAAAGAGCTGACTGTCAAGGTTTCCCTTCTGCTGTCGTCCATTTTTGACACTAGAGATATGAAAAACTTGGCACAGTACTACTGTCACTATCCAACAAAGGAGAGCAGCATACTTGTATCACCCAATCACTGTAATATCAATTTTAGGCAGAACAACTAGAAATAAGAAATTTTATGGAAAATAAAACTAGACAAGGAAATCTGAATACTTGGTTTAAGATTATTAGTTTGTCTAAAAACAGTAAAAACATTCAGACATTTCAAAAATATTGACTTTAAAAACATGGGATTATGATGAAAAATTGGCATTATACTCCACATTTAAGAGTAGATTATACAGTCTCCAAATATAATTGTGAATGTCACAGTCATATGAATATGAAAAAGGAGAATTTCAAGAGGGTTGTTTTTAGCCTTGATTCTATTCAACATTGTCATCAGTAATATGGAAACTAATATAAAAATTATTGCTGAGGGGTGGATGATGAAGATTGATATAAAAAGGATGATAAAAAGGATGAATACAAGACTATACATTTCTATAAGTGCTTTGGCAAACTGAATCTTTTGGCAAACAGAATTCATTCCAATTTGTTCTAGGTCACTATCTACAACTGTTTCAGTTTCAGGGAGGAACTATATGTATATATATATGTATATGCATGTATGCATATATATGTGTATGCAGATGGGCATTCATACATACATGTACAGGCAGAGGCAGGCATTTGTCTTGGGCCTGCCCACAGAATAAATGACTGTAGATTGCAATACACTGAGGACTGAGGAATAACCGCTATCCTATTTGAATTATCCTGCAATGGAAAAAGAACAGATGTAGAAATGTCGTATTAGTGAGTAGACTGGGTAGTTTACTTTAGATATATCTCAAGGCAGCTTATACTAGAATTCTGTAACCACTTGTGATTAATTTAAAAGTATCAGACTTAGCACTTGAAATATATTGACTTTATATAGGGAGAAAGTGATAGATAAGGTCATTTTAAGAAAGTACATAGCTCTTTCCCGACTTTCATTCTGATTCAGCACTCCTTCAATTACATTCTCATCCTCAGTACTTGAACTTTTCATTACTTGTTAGGAGCAAGTGGAAGGACTTTAGTACAGTACTGTCTAAACTAGCCATCCACCTCATTTCAGGAATTAAATCAAGTTAAAATACATAATAACATCCAAAAAATGATATTAGAAAATAATATATGAAGTATAGCAAATGCCTCCGTAAGGGAATCTACCTAAAAGAAAATGCTTCATTCTGAACCTTCCTCCTAAAGAAACATCTGCTGAGAGACCTGCCACTATGAAAAAGGCCTTCCAGATCTTCATATTCCTGACTCTCATGAAACGTTAGTAGACAACACTGATGATAGCTGAACTTTGCTTTTTACTAAAAATCCTCCTTCAAATGTAAACTGAAAGTCATGTCTTACTCAAGTTATGTATCTCTTTGCTATCTCACAAATATTAACGTGAACTAGACTAGATTGAAAGGGGAGTCTTCTAAAAGTGAAGCCAATTCCTCTCCTTTTTTAGCCGCAGAACTACATACTATAGCTGGTATAAAGTGACAGTATCGCCAGGACTTTTGTGCTGCAGTCCAGTTTGAAAGTGTATTACTTGAAAAAGCAAGTGTCACACTTATCAAAGCACAAAACTCTTTCTTGCACGTCATTTCTGAAAATTTGTGAAATGTTGCAGTTTGAAAGATGTAGTGGTAGTGGTGGGTGGGGGAGGAGATATCAAATCAGTATTGGATTCACAAGCAGTCTCTGGACCGCAGGTCTGATCGCCTTCCTAGGAGCAAATCGAGTTCCCAAATAGTGTGATTTATTCAAATGCAACATTTACAAAGCAGGTTTTGGATGTCCGTAAAGGAAGTTCTCTACTACCGCATTGGGTTTTCAGCTAGCTCTGATGTACAGATGTGCAATCATCACTCACCCCAGAAGATGGGAGAGGGCTCTCAGTATCGAGTCTCCTCAGTCAGCATCCCAACCCGAGGGGAGGAAAGGGGGATCAGCACATTGACTGATCCAAAATTTACGGTGGAATCTTCCCTCTCACTTCCTAGTCTCCTGAGGCAGTGTAACAGTCTGAGGGGAGGAAGGGGGGATCAGCCCATCAACTGACCCAAGAGGTACAATGGATTCTTCCCTTCTCCTTTTCATCCTTAGTTCACCTTTTATACTTTTCTTTACATTCAGGTGGCGCTTGAGTGACTTAATGCTGTTATTGATTGGTGAAAAAGTTTCTCGCTTTCATTTAAAGGTACAGTCAAGTGAAAATCTAGAGCGCATGCTCAGTGAGGAGTGGTCGTACCTCGGAGGCAGGTAACTTTGGGGATGGAGGTGTGTTTTGACATTATAATGACCTTATAGTGAGCAAAGTTCAAGCAAAGTTCATCCAAAAGCAGTGATTTGCCACCTTTGCTGGCTCAGCACTGGACATGTTATCGTGTATCTCCCATTAGACAGCTACTGTGCGGCTTATCAGCGGCCCAGCACAGGGAGTGCAACAGAGTTTGGCTGCGGTGTCTTCACTCCGCTCCATCCTCCGTTACTCCCCTTTGCAGCTGCGAGGAGGGCAGGTTGTGCTGCCCAGGGAAGCGTGGAGGAGCAGAGTCCGTGCGCACCAACCATCCTGGAAGTGGCAACTGTGTCTCACCCCAAGCAGGCCTCTGTAATGCCAAAACTTCTGTTAGGCCTTAGTTTTCTTCTCAGTTCCCTCTTTCAAACAATTCTTTCACAAAATTATCGCAGATTTAAAAATGTAAGTACATTTCCAGCCCTTGAATTCCTAGGTGTGTAAGGCTATGCCTGCTTTAATGCCTTTCAGATTCACAGTTAAATAAATCAATAAATAAATATGCTTTTTGGCTTATAAATTAGATGTCTGACCTCAGTAAACTTTAAACTAATAAAGTTTCACTGGCAGATATATATGGAAAAATAAGCCATGAATTAGCACAGTCCTGAAGAACCCCAGCTGAAGCTAGAGCTACAAAAGCCCTGGAGCAACATGCTCATTTTTGATGCAGTTATGAACCCAAACCTCTGCTAGAGAGCTGTAAAATCTGATCATTAAATTTTCCAAAAAAAATCTACCAAAGAAGCTCTTAGTTTAGACAGGGGCTAATGGGAAGAATCATGTGCAGATATGCTGACACTAACTAAAATTAGGGGCTCCAGTTCAAGTGATTCAAGAGTCTTTTGAAAACTAAGCACAAAGACTGTTTCAAAAGGTCCATTGGTGGGTAGAATGCACATGATAAATGCATAATCAGAATAATTGTTGGTATATGTTTGTGTCTGCCAAATAAGTATACTTAGCAAATTAGCAAACAATCAACAAGCGTACAAAGCAGTATTTATATGTAGTACATAAAGAGTGTCACAGTGAGTGTCTCTGGAATTTCAGCTGCTGGAAAGTAGGCACTAGACATTATTTGTCTAAATCACTGCAAGTGTTATGCTGCTTGCCAAACTGGAGGAACAAAAGAACTTGTGTTCCCTGACTTACTTTATACAAAATTCTGGTATCAAGTCAAGTTTTGCACCGATGGGAGAAGGACTTTGGAAGGAAATGTAAGTTTTCAATAGAGTATGGTAAGGTCAAATCTACTGGTATGTTGTGGAAACAATTAAGGGATGCTGACTCTTTATCAGAGGCAGATCAGTGTCTGTATGATCTCTTCATTACTGCACTATGTATACTGGTCTGCTTCCAAAACACAAGTGCGTATTACTTCTAGACATGCAGTACTACTGTCAAACCAGCTTGAGTCAATACTAGTGATGAAATCTCTACACCTTTTAAACATACATTCAAGTCAAGTTGGGCTGAAGGGAAAATACAGAAGGAATTTTGTCATGTACAAGAGAAACTTCTGTGATTTAGAAGGTACAGTTTGAAGATCATTTAATACTTTTTCCCTAAAAAGTAAACTTTTTACTACTCTTATTACTTATTTCTTTACTAAAAAGTAATACTTTTTTCCCTAAAAAGAAACTTTAAAGCAGTTTCTCATGCCCTGCTCTCGTTTCCATAGTTTTTTTTTTTCTTTCCATGAATCATATACTAAATCTTTGCAATTACAATGGATAGAAGTTTTCTTTAGGTGGCAGGACACCTCAAAGTTAAGTGTTATATTGCTCAGTCTGAGAATCTTGGCTTAGAATCATAGAATGCTTAAGGTTGAAAGGGACCTCTAGAGATCATCTAGTCCAACCCCCCTGCTCCAGCAGGGACACCTGGAGCATGTGGCACGGGGTGGCATCCAAGCGGGTTTTGAAGATCTCCAGAGAAGGAGACTCCACAACCTCTCTGGGCAGCCTGTTCCAGCGCTCTGTCACCCTCAGTGTTAAGAAATTTTTCCTTAAGTTCCTGTGGAACTTTTAATGCTTCAGTTTCCAACTGTTTCCCTTAGTTCTGTCGGTGGTCACCACTGAAAAGAGGCCAGCACCTCACTGCTTCCCTTGATACACGCTTATACACGCTGATTAGACCCCTCTCAGCCTTCTCTTCTCCAGACTGAACAGGCCCAGCTCCCTCAGCCTCTCCTCATAGGGCAGATGTTCCAGGCCCCTGATCATCCTTGAGGCCCTGCGCTGGACTCTCTCCAGGAGCTCCACATCCCTCTTGCGCTGTGGAGCCCAGAACTGGACACAATACTCCAGATGTGGCCTCACCAGGGCTGAGTAGAGGGGCAGGATCACCTCCCTCGACCGGCTTCAGTGTCTGCGAGTCATTAATGGTCATTGAAAGCAATATCCAAATCTGATGTGTCAGAGAGGAATAAAACAAAACAAAACAAAAACAAATCAAAAGAATATATAATAATTCTGCCAACTAAAGTGGCATGTATCCTATCCCTGTCAGTACAAATAGCAATTTGCTTTCAGTATCTTAATCAAATCTAGTGTCCAACACACAGAGCATTTGAATCTAAAGAGGTAGTGCCAATGACTTAAATGGCATAAGGTTTGCTGCATGGGTGTTCCAGGATGACTTAGAAAGACACAAAAATATCTAGACTTGAAACTGTTGAAGGATGTGAAGGGTATTCTGCAGGTATATCAGCAGCAGCACAAGGAAGACTAGTGCACACTGAATGTTGAGTGGGGCAGGGAACGCAGTGACAAAGGACACAGAAAAAGTACGAGTACTGAATGCCTTCTTGCCTTACTCTTTAACAATAAGATTTGCCTTCTTTATCTCAGACCCCTAAGACCAGTGAGAAAGCCCGTGTTGAAGATTTGTTGTAGGAGGATTGAAGTTAGGGACATATAATCACACTGGACATACAAAAGTCCATGGGACATGATGGGATGCAGTTGGGAGTGCAAGTGCCAGTGTGAATGCTGGACAATGTCACTGGGAAAACACTTTCAACAGGTTTCTGCATAGCCATTCGAAGGCACCTTGGCAGGGTAGAGAAATGGGCTGACTGGAACCTCCTGAATTTCAACAGAGACATGCTAAGCCTACAGCCAGGGAAAAATAACACTGTGTCAGGACAGGCTTGCGAGTGAACTGCTGTAGAGCAGATCTGCAGAGAAAGACATGGGGAGTCCTGCAGGACAACAGGCTAACCACTAGGCAGCAATGCGCTCTTGTGGCCAGGAAAGCCAATGGTACCTTGGATGTGTTATGAAGTGTACTGCCACCAAGTCAAGAGAGGCAATGGTCTCCCTCCACTGAGCTCTGATGAGGCTGCATATGGAGTGCCGGGTGCAGTGTCGGACTCCCCTGTAAATATGAGACAGGAACATACTAGACAGAGTCCAAAAAAGGGCTACAAACATGATAAAGGAACTGGAACATCTAACACACAACATTCTCTCTAGAGTCTTCTCCTCTCCGGGGTAAACGGTCACAACACTCTCATCATCTCCTTGTATATAAATAGCTGGTAAGGGGGAGTGTAGAAGACAGAGCCAAATGTTTCTCAGTAGTGGTCAGTGACAGAACATGAGGTAATGAGCACAAACTGAAACTAAGGGAATTCTGTCTAAACCTAAAAAAAAAAAAAAAAAAAAAATGGGCGGGTCACTTGGGGGACAGATTGCTGAGAGAGGTTGTGGAGTCTCCACCCTTGGAAATAACCATATGCCATCTGTATAGGGTCCTGGGAAACTTGCTGAGTCTGATCCTTCACTGAACAGCAGCAGGGAGTTGAGTATATGACCTCCAGAGGTTCTGTCCCGCCATTCTGTGATTTTGTTTTGAAAATGTGCATTACCAGTCACAGACATACTCCGTACGTAATCTTTAATGCAGTGGGTTAAAAAACTAGTGTTTGCTTTCCCAGATCAAACCAGACTACAATTCAAATACTCTATTGTTGAACTTACGAACTTTATAATAGTACTCAGCAATTACTTGAAAAAACTATAACCCAAACTGCAGTAGGCTATGTTCTGCTCCCTAAATGGAGTAATTTGCTTCTATCATCTACCTCAAAGGTCTATGAGGTATAAAATGAAGAATGTAATCTTAGGCATGTATGCTCTTTTACAGAGCACAGCTACTTCAGTATGAAAATTGAAAATAACTAGAGGAAAAAAATAACCATTGCACATACAGACAACTTGTTTACACAAGAGGCACCTAGACAGACAATTTAGTTATTACTCTGAGGACACAGCGTCATGTCTTCAGCCCTTTAAAAACATAGTCTTTTGTTTTTTTTTTTCTTTAAGCATGTCAAGTCTCTAGCGTTTTGAGAACAGGCTGGAACTTTCTGGTCACCATCACATTATAGTGAAATTGCACTACAGCAGGCTCTGTAGGCAGGCTCTTGACAGCCAGAGATAGAACAGAAAAATACTTCTTTTTTCACTGTTGAATTTCTGACACTACATGGAGCAAAACTAAAGACTCACCAAGTTTAAATAAGAGTTATAAAGACCACAATTCAATAACTCAATGATCAGAGCAGGATCTCAGGTTTCAATTTCCTCTCTAAGAGTGGCCAAGAAAGTGGGATCAGCTACTATACAAACAGTCCTTGAAAAAGTGGCAGGAATCCAATGCAGCTATCAATGTCAAGACACTTCTAGACATAGATGGAAGCACATTTTTAAGTGTCTGAGAAACTTTGTTGAGGTGATTATGCAAGTTTAGGCACGTCTAAAGTAACAAATAAATAGAAGTTTTCAGGATTGTCATTTTCAATTGGGTCTCATGAAATACAAGCTAAACTTGATTTAGTTCCCCATAGTTTCCTTTTTTTTTAATTTTTCTTTTCAAACTTGGACAGGAGTCATTGCAGGGAGAATTCTGTTCATAAAATACTTGCAGGTTACAGTCTGAAAATCACTAGAAGTGTGAAGTTTATATAATCAACATGTAAATTTTAAATGCTTCAGGTTTATTTTTTTTTCAAAGAATGCGACTGATCAATAATAACTGCAGCACAGAGGAAGAAGCATGAAAAGCAAGCATAGCAGTAGATGCAAAGCTAATGGTCATCTTTCTATAGAACAGTAAAAACCAAAATACAAACAATAAGTCTTTTATTTTGCATTACAAAAAATATTGCCGTTGAAGTTTGCATATGTTGATTTTTTTCTGAGGTTAAAATTTTCAGAAAGGCCTAAAGGCATTGAGATGATAGAATTTAGTTAGATTTGGGTGTGTAGGCACTTTGAAAAACCCATTAGCTTTCACTCTGTAATCCTTAGTTACTCTTGAAAAATACTTTCACCTGAAGTGAATTGATGGGGTGTTAAAGAAACAGAGCAGAGGTGAATCTTGTAGGCTTCCTTCCCACAAGCTCATTTTTTCTCTCTTGTGTTCTCACTGAACTAAATTCAGTGATGGTATATAAAGCTGAGAAAAAGGACTGGAATATTAGGTGGCAAAACTTAATAATCTTCACAATCTTCACTAGTTTTGCACTTAGTAGACATGTGTTCATCAAGCAAGTAGAACAGATTATGCTGAGAAGGAAATTCAATCAAACAGCACTGAAAGATAAGGAAGTCAGGTTCTCCATTGATTTTAGGTTGTATTCAGCCAACCCAACTTCTTCTCTTTATTTTACATTTTCTCCCCACCCTTTGTATCCTGCCTTTTCTCCCTGATGTATATCAACCATTTAAATACAAACTTCATCTTAAAAGCATGGGTAGCTCCAACATTCCAATGTTGTTCCAAAAGATTCTGTTCTCAGAAACAAATCGTTTGCTCAACTAGGCCATAAGTGGTACAGTGTGAAAAAAAGTATCTTTTTTTGCAAGATATATTGTGCTGTGATTTTAAGTTACATTTACTGACTCATCTTCATTGATTTCTCTAGAGTGCAACCCACTTACTTACATCTACTGATAATTTGCCTCATAATCTGTCTTCATTTCTAGTTCAGCTGTCTCTATTCTTAGTCTTAGTTTTTTTTTTTTCCAGTGCTTCTGTATCGCTTGTCTATCCTATGTCACAGGACCTTGATATCGAAATGCGGATAATATATCACTGGTAAATTGATTTATACAATATTCACTTTTCATGAAAAGACCACAGTGATATACTTCTGAGGCACAATCAAAAGATCAGCACATTTATGGTTTATCAAGCAACTTTATTCTCAAAGGACCACAAATCTCCTGTGGATAACTGACAACTTTGTTCTACAGCTTATAACTGAATATTGAATGCTAAAGAAAAAAAAAAAATCAATGAAAACATAAAAAGAACTATGTCTCCAAATAATTCTTTGAAGTTTGTGTTTTAAACAATGGAGATATTCATATGATAAAGAGTAACCTTGCAGTTGGTACCTTTACTAGGAATAATTAAGACTTGCACATTTTGTTATGAATAGAAGTTAAAAGTCATTGTAAATGAAAAGAAAGTTACCTGGATGGTGAAGTTTATATGCCTTTTGGTATCGATATACTTTGGCAAATCATACACTCTTTTTGCTGACTATCATTGATTTTCAGACTGCTTTATGTTAGCACAATATCTGATCAATTTTACTACTATGATACTCAGGAGCCTACTTTAGCTTGCACAGTGCACATTTGTATACTCCAATAATCATGTTCTTGAAGCGTGATTTATGAGAAAGATTGCAAGAAGGTCTTTAAGGGAAAAATATCACATGGAATAATTATCAAATATTTAAAAGGGCTTTAAAAATAGCTTTTGTCCACATCCGAAACCAATAAAAAGAATTAAATTGCAAAAGGAAATATTTAAATTGGATGTTATGAAATATTAAAAAGAGAATAATTAAGCTTGTCTAAGATTGGCTGAGGATATTGTGAATTTCATTAAGCAAAATGTTTGCACAACCAGGGATATTTTTTTCTCCTGCTCTATCAGCCAGATTAATAAACATATATTACATCTCTCTGAATAACAGGTCACACACACGTCTTTACACCATCTCCCTCTAAAGTAAACTACATGTGAAGAACATTGTCTTCTTATCAGTGGAGCTGCTGCAGTGTTGATTTCCTAAATGTAATAGAAACGGAGGAATGTCCACTGATTAAGGTAAAATCTATATTTATTTACACTGCATGTACCCAAAGAAAACAAATTGGTTAAAACAGCCCTGTAACCCTGGAGTAACACACTGGCGAATCCAGTTCCAACAACATTCTAAATAAGTCAAGCGGAATTTGTCAGCTACTTCACTGAGCCACAGCTCATAAATCTCTCCTTTTTTTTTTTTTTGACATTTCTTTCCTAAACTTGTTATGTTCTTTGCTTAACCTTATGCAAATATTTCAACTTATTATCTTACTAGTGAATAGGTAGGATTTTGTAATTCTTTCTTTGGATTTACTTAATATTTTGTAAGAAAGAAGCCTATCTTACCTTAAAGCTAAAATTGCCATATAGCCATTGTAATTATATTTTATTAACAATGTTTAAATACCAATTTTAATATCTTTTACGTTAAAAATAAAGACAGTAAATGTTCAGTAAATGTAATGATAGATCAAGAAATTCCTGCAGTGCTTCATATTTATTTCTTAGTAGAGGAAACTGGCTATTTTCAAAAAAGCTTCAGAGAATGTATTAAGCTTAGTAAATCAGTGGATGACCGTAAATTGGAAGAATCTGCAAACTTAGATATAGAATTCAAAATGTTCTTGTCAAATGGGGAAAAAATATTGAAAAACATAACAGGAATAGTTGAGCAGAATAGTTGAAGCTGAGTAGCGACTGAGGACTTCTATGCCAGGGTATAATATGTACCATCAGAAAATGGAGAGCAAATGGCATGTGAAGTGGAGGGAAAGATTGTTCTGAAGGAAAGTATCAATAAGACTTATAATGAACTGTATAAAACCAGTCATCATGAAAAAGTAAATAATAGTAACAATATCATGTTGTTAAAAAATATCTGATAACCAATTGTAATGTATAAGTATTGTTGCAAAACTTGTAAAATAAATATTTCTATTTAGTATCAGTAGTTCTCATGTGCTTACTTGTGAACAATTTATTTCTGCAAAGAAATTGCCAAATTGCGCAAAGAAACAAGAATGATCATGAGCTTAGAAAATATTGTATCTGTAAAAACACTTTAATAATATCCCTTTACATAAAAAGACACTGAAAGGAGATATGAAACATAAGAGGTTCAGAGAAGAATGTAACACAATATTTTGCATATCTCATTTTTTCTAACTTCTAAAAATTAGAGAAAATATTCTAATGGTAATTACAGCAGTATATTTCCTAGGAAAACTGTTGCATGTACTTTTTTAATAAGGAGTTTAAAAAAACGTGTTTCAACTTTCATTCTATATGCCTTAAGTTCATTTAAAAAGAGAAAATTGTAATCACATTATTGGATATGGGTTCTTATTTTGCTGTTCATGTTAACTCAAGTTTTGAAGATACATCAGCAGTATGGTCTTGAGGAAGTGAAGATTGGACTGCACTGGCAAAACTTGCTAACTGGAAGGTCTAGGGAATTATTGTCCCATTAAGCCACATCTGAAAGACTACGTCCAGATTAAGGTCCCCAGTACGAGAGAGATTGACACAATGGAGGGAGGCCAGTGGAGGTCCTTTAATATGATTAAAGTGCTGGTACATATGAAATCCAAGAAGAAGCTGGGTGAGCTGTGTTTCTTCTTCAGAAGAGAAAACTAAGACTGGGCCAAACTGCTTTCTTCCATCACTTGGAAAAGAATTATGTAGAAGATGGAGCTGATTCTTCTCAAAGGTGACAGGTGAAAAGATAAGTTGCACTGGTCACAATTTTCAGCAAGAAAAATTGCAGTTGTGCATGAAGAAGACATTCCTCACTGTGGAAGTAGTGAAGTCCTGCAACGGTCTCCCCAGAGACTCTGTGAAATATCCATCCTTGGATGCTTTCAAAAGTCAACTAGATGAGTCCTTAAGGAACCTGGTTTGGCTTTATCCTGCTTTGAAATGACATACAGAGGTTCCTTCCTTGCAACTTACTTTTTTTTTTTTTTCCCCCAGCTCTATGCATCACTTTCCATCGTATTTACATTTGACAAGCCACAAAACTGCATTAATTCTGTCACTTCTGTCACAAATACTTATATTTCTCTTTCAGTAGCACAGTCAAACTTTCTATGACTAATACTTGTTTTGCCATTGGTAGTAGTGTATTTCCTTTTTCTATATCAAACCATGTGAACATGTCTAGGAATAAATAGTGTTTTCGTCATGATAGCAAAAATCTACACAGCTATGAAAACAAAGAAACAAACAAAAGCCTGGTCTGCAATTCTGACGAACAGTTTTATTCATTTTAAAAGACTTTCTTATGATGTGGAGTGACAGAGATTTTTAAGTTGAAAAGATTGAGGAAGGAACCATAAATCTCCTTTTTTAAAACACAATAGTAAAAGATATTTGCAAAGGAAATATATTAATGTATTCTGTACTTAATAATAGCAATATATTAGAAATAATGAAATGGATAATACCAAGCATGAAAATGGAATGTAATAATAAAAACGATAACCATATCATACTGTTTAGGAAAAAAAAAAATAGCAGTGATGTATAAGTAAGTGTAATGGAAAGGACTGTGTGGGTCAGTAAGTCCAGTCTCCTATTTTTCAGGCAATTAATAATATCTCAGAAAACTTACAAGGGTCTGTCCCAAAACTATTAAGTTTTTGTTTCAGTTTAGTTCTTTGTCCTCAGAATTTCAACCAAAAGCTTTGCTAGATTTGTTCCCAGACTTCAAAGTACATTGCAGTTGCAGGTGAGTTAAAATATGATATGGATCTTAATCTCAGTTTGATATTACTCTATCAATATCAACAGAATTTAGCTTTGGATAAATTTGTGTAATCTCTCCATTTATTACAAAATAAGGGACAAAAAGTCATTAGAGTTTATGAGTCTGCTCTACAAAGCAGTTGGGGGGAACTCATGGAGTCTTCTATCAATATTATAATTATGATACTGGAGCACCACAAAAGCAGCAGGTAAAATTTTGATTTAAAATTCTGTGCAAAGCCATCAAAGAGGAAATTGCCAAAGTGATCCAGGTCTATGTTTTTGAGCAGATATTCTGTAGTTGTAGGTAGCAGTCTCTGCGTAACAAACTTTATGCTCTGATATACTATGTTGTTTAGAGGTTAAAAAAAAATGGGGCTAGATCACCATCCTCAAGCGTGAGATATATTAAGTCTTTATGTATTGTAGTCCCCAAGAATCTCTGCTTTCCCATCAGCTTTCCTTGGCCCAGAAAAGCATAAATTAAAAAGATATATCCCTAACTTTGAGATTTCCAACATAAGAGAACACATACCTAGTGATACAGAAAAGAACATCAGGAATAAGATTCAGCTCATGAATAAGATGCCGGTTTTTAGATTTCAATGTGAAGATGTCTACAGACATATCATGCATCTTGGGTCCCATCCAGGAATTGGATTGGCACAATTTTAGGCAACAGAATTAGTAAAATAGCCCATTTTACTAGTGGAATATTCCGCCCTGAACTCCAGTTGCTGTTCTAGAATGGAATGGATCTCCAATAAAACCTGTGTCATATCTACAGCTCATGTCTTGGATATCCTGAAATTTCACAAAACAGCAGTGTTTAGGCGACTAGGCCCTGAACAAGGTGTATACTCTAGGTTTTCTAGGTGCTATTGACTGCATTGACAAGGATCATGAGACACTTCACCAAGTGTAGGTGCCTAATATCATATGACATATCACAGGGCATCCAAGAAATATACGTGAGGCTATCAGATATGGCACCAGATTTACAAGTTTCCTGCATGACATTGGGGCAGCAACTGGAAGCCTAGCAGAGCATTGAAAATAACACCAGATACCTATGTTTAGGCCACTATAGCCCTCCTTATACATCCAGTGAAAATAATGGGAGATAAATGTACACTCGTGCACATTTAGACACATGCACATGCCAATCTAGATCTGATTCTTACTGATTCAGTAGCCTAAACAAAAGTTCCTAGCACTATTTAGGTAGCCTAAATTTAGGAGCTATGTGCATGGGCTTGACAGATATGGATAGGGTTTATGGTATAACTATGCCCTTTGGTAGTCTACGATGGCTAAAACAGTGCTAGATGACTACTTCTAGGGACTGAATTGATCTCTAGTTGCCTTAGTCTGCAAGTTTAATGCAACCCTAGTGTCAAGAGAGGATATAGTCAATCAGCATGGTAAGCATAGGTTTTGACTAATGGTGGTGCATCATTTGTTAAAGTTTCAGGTAGGGCTAATAGTGACAAAATTCACTTATCCAGAAAGATTCACTTGTCTTAATGACAAGTCTAGCAACATTTTCAAGTCATAGTCTGAACTAACTGCTTTTTGATCCGTGTTTTCAACCAGAGGAGGATACACTATGCCTTTAGCACATTAAGTGGTCCTTTCCTCACTAGCACCAACAATTCATTGACAAACTGATCTTTTTCACATTACGGGTCATCTTAATGACCCTGGTGTGTCTATATGTGGTGAAGGACAGATGGACATATGTATCATTTGCAAAAGTCTATGTAAAATTGTAGTTTCCATTCAGTAACCATAAATTGCATCCCCCAGAAAGGATACAGGACATTCAGCCTCTTACATTTGTTTCAAGGGAAAGTATCATTTAATAGGTTTGCTATTCAAATGCTGAGGAGTTTAAAGGAAAATAAAATAATTGGCTGTTCTCCTCCTTGGGATTTTGGAACTGAATTTATCTATTTAAATTCATATCAAGAAGCCTACATATGAGCTAGTGTCTTGCTCCCTTTAGAATAACCATTTGAGCAAAAGACCCAAGGGGCTGATTCATCTTCTCGCAAGATCTAAATGAGCAGTTCCCTAGAGATGGGAATTTCTTTCCACTGACTATACTGCCATCTAGACTCCTAGACAAGATATAGATATTAGCATGAGAGATTGAAATCAGATAAAATGAAAAAATCCATATTTTTGTCACACCTACCGTGTTAGTGTAGATTGAATTTTGGGTAGCTTGTAGAACTAATTTTGAATTTCCTTGAAAGAAGTAGAATAAACCAGGACAAAGCTAGGCTGAAACTGATGAACAATTTTTAAGAACTGGTTGCTACATTTTTGAAAATGGTAGAGAAAATAGGATATTTTCTTTGGGAGTAGGAATATTTGCTCATGACTCTTTGACACAACAGATTCAACTAGGGAAAATAGAAAACTCTTGATTAGGAAATTAATTGAGGAATTTTAATTTACTTAGCAAATTTCATTAGATTTGTCTCCCACCTGGATTAAGCTTACAGGTAAGATAATTCATTATCATTGTAAATTAAAGGAAAAATCTATAATATAATTCAAATAGTTTTATCTAACTATATTTCTGTAACTCATTTATTATTATTATTATTATTATTATTATTTTATTTTGCTAATGATCAAGTTAGTTAACTTTTGCAATTCACAAACAGCTTCTGGGATCTGGAGTTTTGCAAGCACAAATGGTCATTGCATAACTTGCATACAGCTCTCCTGCAGCCCTGGTGCATTGATCAATTAACATCATTTGCATAAAATTCCAAAGAACTCATAAATGCTTAGCAAGATACGGAAATCTCAGACCTGCTTCATGGACAGAGATTCTTGAAGTGAGATGTAGCTCACTTTTCAACTCCTGCTAAGAAACAAAGCAATCCTTCTTTATCCTTAATATTTCCTTTATTATAGAAAGAACTGTGTTGTTAAAACTAGAGTAAGCACCAGGATTGTATGTAAAGCTGTTCTCCACTTTTCAAGTAAATCTGGTAGTATTAATGTTCATTTGGCTTTACTGGGGAAAGGTGAAGGTTTGGTAGTGTCTTGCACAATGGGTGAAACAGTAGGCTTGACTTGGAAGCATCTAGATCTCGATTACTGGGGCTCAAGCAGAATTCAAAAATAAGCCTATTATGCCTTGTCATGCAGGATCAGACATTGGATGGTTAATTCCTGCAGGTGTCTATATAAAGAGCTTCACTTTGATTATAGGACTATACAAAGGTTTCAAACAGGGAACTGAACAAATGTATGAATTTTAAAATGAACAGCAGTGTTATCTTCTCTACAGTGTTTACTGATCTAAGCTTCCCTAGGCTTTTAATCTTCAAAGAGCTAGGAATTTCAATCAAAGCTGGAATTACAGGTCTTTCAAAAAGACCATACTAGGTCCTCTCCAGAAAACAAGTCCTCATTTCCAGCAGTGACATAAGACAATTTCTTAAAAAAAAAAAAAAAAAAAAAAAAAAAAAGATAGTTTAATCCTTTCATTATAAAATATAGAGGAAGGAAAAACTGAGGGTATCAAAAATGTGTTCATCTTGCATCATTTCTTTCATCACACATGAAAAGACAAGGTGGATTCACAGAGCCCAAAGTGACCCCCAAAGTCATTCTAAGTGCTGTGAGGTGTCTAGCCTTGCCTTTTGCCAGAGTTTCCAGAAGGCTCTAGGTCTCCCTGACTCCCATACCACATCTTTGCATCTAATCAAATTGTTTTCAGCTTTGCATACTTACTTTTATCCTACCTAAGACTCCACTGATGACTAAAGTATATTACTCTTTCAGTCCCATCCTGGCATTATGCAGTTTTACAGTGACCTTAATGAAAACTTGGTGTCTATTCATGTTTACATGAATCATAATCATGTATTATGATTATGTATATATCTAACACATATATTTCCCTAACGTTATTTGCCACCTCTTTTAAAGAATATTTTTCTTGCAGGATACTATATATATATCTATATACATATATATACACACATATATATGTATATATACACACATATATATACATATATAGATATATATGTGTGTATATATGCATATATATGTATGTATATATGTATATATATGTATATGTGTATATATTTATACATTATATATGTGTGTATATATATATATACTCTATATATCTATACTATATATCTATACACACACAATATATACATATCTGGATACTATATACTATATATCTGTGACATTAATAATGCCAGCTGAGAAATCCTTAGCCTTCCATTTCTCCTCATTGTCTCTCTTCTGCAGTTCAGAATGGCCTTACAGAAAGCCATTTTTGCTCTCTGGAGCAAAATTCCAGTGGAATTCATGGGAAGACTCACACAGACATCAAGGAGCTTTTGAAGAAGTCTTAAATCCGTTTGTTCTTCCCTGATGGAGGGCAGTTTTGATCTCGTCTTCTTCATGCATGTAGAAAGCAGCAACACCACTAGTCAGTCAAAATGAAAGGGATCCTTTTGCAGAGTCTGTTGCGTTTGGAAGACGAGTGGGGAATTATTTTGTAAATAGTATCTTTAACTATTAAGTATTTTGTTCAAGACTGGAGGCAATGAGTACAGACCGAAGCACAGGAGATTCCATCTAAGCATAATAAAACACTTTTTTTTTTTCTTTTTACTGCAAGAGTGACCAAACAATGGAACAGGTTGCCCAGGTATCTGTGTAGCTGCTGTCCTTGGAGATATTAAAAACCTGACTGGATGCGATCTTGTGCAACATGTTCTAGTTCTAGAACCTGCAGACAGGTTCAATTAGATGATCTCCAGAGGCCACTTGTAACACCAAGTTTGTCGTGATTCTGTAAGGGGATTAAATACCTTAAGACTCTTCACAACCTCTTTCAAACATCTCTTTTCTCCACAACTGCAGTTTTGCCAAGTTGATGGGAAAAAAAAGGTTTTTGTGAGATGTTTCCCCTCAACTACAGAACTTCTGTGTGGCACAGACCTGGAGCAATACCAAACGACATTGATGTCTTATGTTCTTTAGAGTCTGTCTAGGTAGCATTTCTACCCATTCTAGATGCACTCCTGTACACAGAAATCCCTACATGGATCCTTACTGGATATGACTGCTATTTCTAAATACTCCCTAAAAGTAAGGATATGGAAAAGACACAAACCCAACTTGTTTTGTTCTTTGTGTGCAACTGAATGATCTACAGTTATCACCTCATATCTTTTGATATCAATTACTATAACTAATTCTTCTTTCGCTTATCAGAGCTTGTATTTCTAACACACTTCCTCCATATCTTCCTGCTTTACCCTCTGCAGGCTCTCAGTCATCTAAATACATTTTAGCATATTAGGTTGGGATATAGATTTGTGGCATAAGGAAACTTTACTTATACTTATTATTTTTTACAATTAAACCAACGAAATTCCAACTAAAGTACAATACATGAAAAGAGATATGAAAATGATATAGTGTATTTATCATAGGAACTTAATAAATTGCCCACAATAGCAAAATGTTTCTAAGAATAAAACTTCAGTACTTCCAAACTTTATGGAATAAAGCAAATATAAATGTGAATCATTCTAATTACTAACAATAGTAGTCTGGAGATATCACTGTGTAGTCAATTCTGTCTGCAAATGCACATGTGGCTTCCACATTGTTTGAATTACAGAAATTATCTTCTTCGTATATGCAGCATGGGTTCAAAGTTAATTGCCTGTTATATTATCAAAGGCAAGGATAAGTGCTGGAGCAAGGAAAGAAGTTTTTAAAGAAATAAGAAAAATAACTCTTGTGTATTATAATTCATATTTCCAAACAGGAAAAAAAAAAAGTGTATATGTACACACACATATATATATATATATGCTCCACCACCATAGATAAACTCATTGAAATGAACTGTAACAGAAACTGATTTAGGGTTATCAGATAACAAAACTAAAATATCTAATACAAAGTAAAGATATTTTATTTACAGACTTAGAAAATGCAGCTATGGTTCACACAGCTTCTAGTCATTTTTTCCACGCTAATATGGGGAGTTAGAAATTATAGTGGTTTCATCATTTTCCTGTGGCAATTAACACATCAGAATAAATATCCCATGGATTCAGAAAAGAATGAAAAAGCAGCAGAAGGGGGAACTTATATAAGAGTAAAATAAATCTTAACCAATGTCTTAATAATATTTCTTTTGGGAGGTGATTTTAAGATTAACCAGGCTTCTAATTCCCTGTGCATCATAAGCTGTACAAAAAATAAAGCAAGGAAACCATGAATGCCTCCCACTCCTTTCTAACTATAAGGTATGGCATGCGACTTGTGAATGTGCATGAGAGAATGTTTTAGGAAAACAAATGGATAACTTAATTGGCTGAAGCTCGTAAAGATGGAAAATAATGTGTGAAGCAGGCTGACAAAAACAGAATGAGAAAAACTCCACTTCTGTTTATTCAGTCAATAATATGTTGTGATCCTTAAATATTCTATCAACATATTCTTGAGTTACATGCATAATTGGTTTTGGCACAATTTATTTGTCTCACTGCTGCTGGTAACAAAATTCCCACTTAGTACAAAGAGCCTTGAGCTTCAAAATAAGTTTTACTATTGTCTAAGTGGTACCACTTAGCCACAACTCATAGCAGCAAACACAAATTTCATATGTATAAAGCAACAGTACAAATTACTTGCCTTATGGTTCCCCAAAACTGGGAGCAACCTGCAATTGCTCCAGGCTGTTGTGGTGGTCATTCATGTAGGGTACAATTTAAGCCAATATAACAAAGACTGAGCTGGCAATGTCTAGGACTATATAAATGTTAGATAAATAATTGAAAACAACATCCAAAACAAAGTTTGTCTCACCACCTAAAAAGCAAATTATAAGGAATCTTGTTGATCTATATTAACTGCCTACTTAGCCAAAGGCTGGTTTTGCCAACCTTAGATTACATAAAGCAGTTTAAAAAAGGGCCCTTAAACATCCATATTAGGTTTATGGGTCATTCTCTGAGACTTCAAAGCTAAAACTCCTTTTTTGTAGTCATTACTACTTTTCTCTGTAAACTGTCCAAAGGAAGAGTCACTGTATGACATACATAAAAAAGATAAGGACAGTCAAAAGGATTTAATATCATCAGTTCTGTAGAGGTGGGAATAATTGTGAATAAAGTAACTTTCTTTCTATAATAGTCATGTTCTAAACTGGGCACTGTGAGTGGGAGAAAACTACTGAAGCCTCTTACAACCCTTGGAAGCCTAAGATTATATAATGCATGTGCCACGTGTGCCACTGAAGACTATTTGTCGACGACCTATGATAAAATTGAAAGAAAAAAAACCTCTGAAGTTACCACAAAAGCAAAATTGCAAAGGCAATGCAAGACAATGAAAGGCAAAGACAAGGAATGGAAAGTTGAGAGAAAAAGATAATGCAAGGGTGAACATCTCTGTTCTTTGTTTTCGCTTCCTAGCTTTGTCATAAAGCAATGCATTGCTCAATTCCAGTACGTGCTACAGTGCACACCTTACAATTAGCCTCCTCTCTTATTTGAAATATCTTTTATTTCAGGCTATTTTTAATTAGCCTGAACTCTGTAGGATGTTGAAATGTCAAAGAAGGGGAAGCAGGAGGTGATAGGAGAAGTTTCCAGGCAGTGTTTTTTCTTAGGATCGCTAAATTTTTAAGGCCACCTTGTGAACAGCAGTCATTGTAAGAGGCAGTTCCTTCAGTGTGACAAATAGCTAGAGATAGCAGGGATTTTTTTTTCCTTTTGGCATTACTCATGTCTTCTTTTCTTGTAGATAATTGTATGTTTTCCCCATAACAACCAGCTAGAAAAAAAAATTTAGGAACAAGCTACCTGTGTGAGGCAAAACACCTTCTACTTCTTTTTTTAAAAAAGAGATTTTTTTTGTTTGTTTTGTTTTGTTTTAATGTTTCAGGGTTGTTTGTTGTTGTTGACTTACTCATTTTGGTATATGAATCACAGAATTTTAGATAAATGTCACAGTAAAATGGACTATCACAGGGGACTACCAGCAACATCCTTTATGCCAACTCCTCCTTTTCTTGTAGGACAGATAGATCCCATGTGCCACTTTTTCTGCTGGGGGTGAGAGTGTGCATCCTGATGGGCAATCCTGTATGAATTCCCTACAACACAAAAAAGAAATACCCACTGAAATGAGTTAATTCCTTCACAGGGTAAGATGCATGCTCTATCATGTTAGTTATTTTTCTATTTGAGATGAAAATGTTCTTAAGTTGATGTGTTACTCATTACCAAGACATTAGCTTTCAACCAAGAAAGTATTTAAAAATCCACATTTAGCACCAGTGAGGCATTAGGTGAACTAATTAATCATCCAAATTCTCATTTATTAGCTTATTTAATGACTTTCTGTGGAATCTCTGGAGTGTGGTCCAATTGTGACAAACACAGGTGCACTTGGATCATTCAACCCATGGTGCAGACCAGTCCATTTACAGCAGCCCTCACTACCACTGTATCTCAGCATGGAGCACGCTGATACCAGTTGTACTGTGTTTACTGAGTGGCATCAGCCTATTATCTCTTCACTGTCATAGCAGGGAAACTTTTACTCCCCAGAGCCCCTAGCTGGCAGCAGCCCTGTGGCTGGGGCAGCAAGAGACAGCAGCAGGAAGGCCCTCCGGGTGTGGAGGACATGTGGGACAGCATCAACAGCTGTGATGGGGTCAGATGGGGCCAGGTTTCCTGCAGAAACCTGGATCTGGAATCTAGGAGATGGCTTCTTTCATGCAAATGAGTCCTAGCAGAATGATGATGAACCCCCTACCTATTACATGAGCAAAAGGCCACATCCACCCCCAGTCTGAGATATTTGCCTTCTGAAACATGGCAAACACAGAGCAAAGTTTTATGGCAATGTATGGCAATACTCTGAGTCTTCTTACATCTTCAGTTCAGGAGCTAGCTCTAGTCTATCCTTCTTTGAAAAATTCATCTCTGTTTCAGATAACTGAAGTTGTTTAATCTGATGATTTGAGTACAATTTTGAGAAATCAGAATCCAAGAAAAAAGAATAGAAAAAAATAGTTACATCACTATTAGGGCTGGAGCAATGGGCTACTTAGAAAGAATGAGGATAAAAATGGTTGGATGCACATGCACAGCTTATTTGCACAAAGGGAATATTGTTTGAGGAAGCACAGAATTAGAATATAAGAAGTGGACTGTTCATTAGATAATTTCAGTATATATGTATTAGATAATTTTCAGTATATATATACATGTAATATAAAAATAATTGCATGTTAGTATGCCATTCAAGTAATAAATTGTTATTTAGTATCAAAGTAACAAAGCAGTATAATAAATTGTATCAAATATGTTTGCTGTAGCTGTTATAGCTGTTCATCTTCCTCTTAAACATTCATAATAGATCTCATGAAAACAAAGATTCTGACATCAACAAATCATTGGTATGTTAATACCCTGACAAACTAAGTTTTACAAGACTCATGTTCCCTGTGTTTCCTAGTTTGAACAAGAGTACATGTTTTATTCTGGATCTTTGCCCTTTGCAACAAATTTCTCTGTTGTTCCCCTGTTCTGCTTCAGGTCATGGGGCAACCTCAGAGTTCATGGGTTGGCTCCCCTCCACATTCTTTTAACCTGGGAGCAGAACTCTAGGTCGTGTCTGTCTGTCTGCTTCTAACTGCTGGGACTTGCTCAGGAAGGACAAGAAGGGGAAAAAGGTTTTGCTTTATATAAGATTAGTGTGTTTACTTCTCTTGATCAAGAATATAAATGGAGAGACATTTCTTGAAAATCTTTTGGTAATGATTAGAGACAGAAATGCAATAGTTATAAGGGGGTTTGCTACAAAAACAAGAATGTCAGATTCATGAGGTTTTCTTACGAACAGTCAGCAGAATCACTAAACAAGTGGGACTTGGTAGCAATAGAAGATTTCCCCACTTACTGGAACAGGAATAAGCAGGACAACTCCCAGAAATCTCTTGAAATATGTTGGTGGCCCTTTTTGCATTCAGAAAGAGAGAAAGGAAATAGAAAGGAAACGTAAGTTAGAGATTGCTGAGGAAGAATTGGTGGTAGTTATTTTAAAAATGTGGATCCATATAGAAATATGGATCAAGTGGGCCTGAAAAATTGCTGTGAGAAGGGTTGTGGAGAAACTTTCCAGTGGAAATAGAAGTGAGGGTCAAGTAAAATTGATTTTATTTACAGGTTCCTTAATAACACACTGAACAGACAGTTGGTGAGGAGGACAGAGGTTCAGCTAATGTTACCTTCTCATAGGGGAAATGATTAGGCAGACTTTTGAGATTATTTATTATCTTTAGCCTATAATGTTCTTGAAATCATCCTTGCAATCCTTACTTAGTAAGCAAAACAAATAAAATGCTTTTTAAAGGATAGGGTGAGGTACAGTCCTCTCCAGACTGGGATTATTTGTTGTTTTTTTGTTTTGTTTATTTTGCTTCTGGCCATTATGGGCTGAACTCTTTTGATCTCTTTTGCTGCAACTATTTCATTTTATAGAACTAAATACTCGTGATTTCAGTGACTTGAACCCAGGTAAGAATCTTAAACATTTCTGAGGACTCTGTTCCTTGTTGCTTTTTCTCTCTGGCCCAGAACATTCAGACACTTAAATATTAATAATCAGAGATATGTTTCAGTTTACTCATTTTACTCTCTATTCCTTAATCTTTATTTATTAATTAATAAAGTGTTCACAATGCTTTGGCTTTATAGCCAAAAAACGATTAGACTGGGTCTATTTGCATAGATGAATGAAGGCAGGCTGTTTTAAACACTCCAGAGAATATTTGCTAGTTTTAATGTTGTGTACTTAAAAACATGAGTTCCATCTTTGATTCAATAGAATGCATTTATTTAAGAAATGGTCACTAAGAAAGGGATTAATTCAACCTATTTCATTTACTTTAGAGTTCAGGCACCTAACCAAAAGCAAAAATCTAGACTCTGTAGAGCCTAGACAAACAAGTTGGATTAGTAGTCTCAATTTCACAATTTCAAGAGAGCTTTATTTCAAATGAGGTTTGCTAATTGAATAAAAATCTACAAAGGTATGTCTGGTTTAGAAGATAGTGTTTAATCTGGCAGGCAGGTTTCTTTGTATGGATGGTGCATTTATAACTTTGTGTAATTTACAATTTTATAATAATAATTTTATAATAATAATTTATTTATAATTTATTAAGAAATAATTCATATATTATAAATATAATTTATAGTAATTTATAATAATATTTTTATAATATTTTATAGTATTTTATAATTTTTAATAATATATTTCTGTGTATTTATGATTTTGTGTAAGGGAATACTGAACATTAACAGTAATGTTTGCTGTTAAGTGAATAGAATCTGTATTGTATTTCTGGAATTCATGCAGTGAATTCAGAGAAAGGAAAATATCAGAATGCTGAATATAAAAAATATATTTCAGCAGATCATTTTATACTTTGTTTAAAAAGAGAAAATTATTAATCATTTGCATCATTAGATGAACAAGTTTTTTAGGATTATTTTTAACATTTTTTGTTAAATGTAACTTCTGTTTCTAGGGGCAGGGGGACTCATTAAAGTGCAGCAGAATTAGTTGTACTGCATATCGGTAAATTTAGGATTATTAATTTATTGCGTGGGGAACTATTATTGTAAGATGCATGTAAACTGAACTCCTAGTTCTTTTGACAGCATTTAATTAGCAGTTTCAACAGGCACTGTTCAATTATTAGAATTTATTTGAGATGTAACTCGGCCAACAGCTCTGTGTTTAAATTGTCAGTAGAATTATTTCCAGTGAAATCTACTGGTATTTTCATTGTCAAGATGTATGACTTGCTATTTTATTCTAGACAAGAAATGAAATATTGGAATTCTATCTCTGGCATATTATTGTACACTTTGAGCACTCATTTATACTCAGTGCAGCATCCTCGAATACACAAAAGTCACAGAATGTAAAAGTGGACTGCGATACAGGATAATTCTGGTACAATTTGAAAATAAATTCTATAGTCACTCTGAACAGTTACTATATTTTGTTTCTTCTAATGAGTTGTGCTGACTTATCAAAATTCCTGTATCTCAGAGTAAGAAGTCATATTATCATATTTTTAATAAATGTGATTGATTGCAATAATTAACAGCATGTAGTAGTTAATAGCATGTAATCTATTTGAAAGTAAGTGGTGAGCATTTGGTTTCTGGTTGAGAGGCTAAAATATTTTTGCCACGTCAAAAAGGCATCTATAAGATTTCCAAAATTATGTTGTAAATATTATCATATTTATCCTTTAATTATGTTATCCTTGAATTACTGAACCATTGGAAATACGAATAAAAACATATTATCTGTCTGCCAAAAATATAAAACTTTTGGATGATTAAAAAATGTTTGAAATTATTTTCTTTCATAAAGGTTTCTCTCAAAGTGTGAGGACACTGAAAGCGTATGGAAATGCTCCTATCTCACTTCTAAAAAGGCCTATAAACCTATTTGAATGTGCTGGAATATCTGTACATTGACCAAATATGTGGAATACTAAGATCCTTTTTATTTCCCACCCTGTGAAATTTTGCTCTCTATTAAGAATTCATGATATTTTTAAAATCCATTTTTCTCTCTATCTTCCTGTCACCAGAATTCAGTCTTTGTATTTGCTATGTGTTTACATCTTTAGGCCATGAAATTTGAGACAAGCATTTCTGGAGAAAATAATCTGCAATCTTGCTTCATGAATACTTAAAAAATAAGTAATCAAGCAGGCAGAAATTCTACTGGGATTGTAGACTAAAAATAGGTAATAACTTGTCCCAGCACGCAAACCAATTTTATGTTGAAAACAAAGAAACTTTTTTTTATCCTATCATCTCTTCTTTTCAAACAAGTCTGTTTTAACGTTAGAATTACTTCTTTGACTATGAATTGGAATATGTACTGCTCATCTAGAATCAGAAAGTAGATCTTGATACACACAAGTCAAGATATTTAGCATGCTTTTGTTCCAAAATAGATAAACCTCAAGATATTTCAAATAAGATAATCTTCTAAAATCTGACTTTGCTTTGAATCAAATATTAAGATTTGTTAGAACATTATTTTTACCTTTAAATTTGTATGCTGATGTGTGTGACTTTTTGAGCCATATTTGGCAATAGCAGAAGTGGAGAAAATAGCTGCAAAATTAAATTTAATGAGTTGAAGCACAGTGCTTTCCTTTATTAATAGATGTCCGTCTGACAAAGTGAAGAACATCAGCATACTTAATTTGTTTGGGTATTACTCTTATTTTCTCTTGTCTTGCATAATGTAAAAACAGTGAACATGGTCAATAAAACCCAGAGGAAGTGAAAACACAGTATCATAAACAGAGTAAACATAGGACTTTGATTTAATAGCATGAATTCATAATGAGATTGTGCCTTCTATAAACTACTAGGTATTCAAAGTTATTCATGCAACTAAAGCTTTTACAAATCTTTTGGATAGTTTTTGCAATGCCAAAATAACCTTAAAAATCTGACTTGCAGGCCTTATTTGGAATTCCTTGTATCTTGTATGAGACTATTAATAAGCTTGTGGCAGTCACGTTAATTAAGTGATTATACTTACAAGTATTAGAATAGACAGCTATGAAAAAGTCATCTCAAGTCAGACACTATAAAAAAGTGTTGGATGGATATGGAAAAACCTGTAAGGAATTGAATGTAGCAACTATTCTAGAATCTTTCAGTAATGAAATTCTTGCAGGAATCAAGAAAAAGAAGCACATTTTTTATTTTTCAAATATTTTTCACAGCTCATTCGGGAAACTACGGGCCGGTCAGTCTCACCTCCGTCCCTGGAAAGGTGATGGAGGAGCTCATCCTGGAGACCATTTGGATGGTATGTTAAGGAAAAGAAGGTAATCAAGAGTAGTCAGCATGGATCCACCAAGGGAAAGTCGTGTTTGACAAACCAGAATAGCCTTCTACAATAAGGGGACCAGCTGGATGGACGTTGGGAGAGCTGTGGATGTTGTCTGCCTTGATTTCAGCAAGGCTTTCGACACCATCTCCCACATCCTCCTAGGGAAGCTCAGGAAGTGTGGACTGGACAAGCAGACAGTGGATTGAAGACTGGTTGAATGGCAGAGTCCAAAGAGTGGTGATAAATGGGGCTGAATCCAGTTGGAGGCCTGTGGCCAGTGGTGTCCCGCAAGGATCAGTACTGGGCCCAATGCTGTTCAACTTGTTCATCAATTGGAGGAGGGCACAGAGTGAACCCTCAGCAAGTTTGCAGATGATACCAAGCTGGGAGGAGTGGATGACACCCTCAAGGGCTGTGCTGCCATTCAGAGGGACCTAGACAGGATGGAGAGTTGGGCAGAGAGGAACCTTCTGAGGTTCAAAAAGGACCAATGCAGGGTCTTGCACCTGAGGAGGGATAACCCCAGGCATCAGTACAGACTAGGGGTTGACCTGCTGGAAAGCAGCTCCGCAGAGAGGGATTTGGAAGTCCTTGTTGACAACAAGTTAACGATGAGTCAGCAATGTGCCCTTGTGGCCAAGAAGGCCAATGGGATCCTGGCCCGCATCAGGAGGAGCGTTGCCAGCAGGTCGAGGAAGGGGATCCTGCCTCTCTACTCAGCTCTGGTGAGGCTGCACCTGGAGACCTGTGTGCAGTTCTGGGCTCCCTAGTACAAGAAGGACATAGAGCTTCTAGAGAGGGTCTAGTGGAGAGCCACGAAGATGATTAAGGGCATTTGTCATATGAGGAAAGACTAAGCGAGCTGGGCTTGTCTAGTCTGGAGAAAAGAAGGCTGAGAGGAGACAATAACATGTTCAAGTACCTGAGAGGGGATTGTAGGGAGGATGAGGCCAAGCTCCTCTCACTGGTGGCCGGCGACAGGATGAGGGGTAACAGGTGTAAGTTGAAACATAGGAAATTTAATCTCCATTGAGAAGATTTTACTGTGAGGGTGACAGGGCCCCAGCACAGGCTGTCCAGAGAGGTTGTGGAATCTCCTTCTCTGCAGATCGTCAAATCCCACCTGGATGCGACTCTGTGCCACGTGCTTTACATGCCCCCGCTTATGCAGGGGGTTGGACTAGATGATTTCTAGAGGTCCCTTCCAACCTTAACCATTCTATGATTCTGTGTTTCCGTGATTCCCTAGACAAAAGTGAGAGTGAGTAGAACAACAGAATAATTGCCATCTACAACCAGAAAGACTCAGTGAAGAAAGAGTATAGAGTTTTTTTCCCTCCTTTGCAAAATACTGTAGTCGTTGAACTTAAACACTCAACTGAAACATGTTGATATAATTTTTCTGTCCCTAGTCCTTCCTTTTTGTGTGTATTTGTGTGTCTGCCAGGGTGAGTCCTGTTAGGCTTATATGTAAAAGTATTTCATTTTCTTTATTCCATATATGTATTTTTCATGGAGTTCATTTTAGTTAGCCCAACCTGCATTCATTCAACAGCATCCTTAGTACATCCAGACACTCCAAGAGCCATTATGAAGTCCATATTGAGCTCATTCTGCAAACTTACTGAACATCAGCTCTCATTGATCCATCCCAAACCTCTTGCAAAGCGATTTGGCTAGCACTGCATCCAATATTTAAAAACTTCATGATCTCCAGAGAATTATTAACATTCTGAAAATAGTGTTTATAAGTGCCTAAGTTTAGTAATATAAAGAAGATGCAGATAGAGGGAAAAACAGCTAAGGCTTGATGTATATCTGCACCCCTCCTTCCTTCAAGGATGTGCTCATGTCCTTGTTTTTTTTCTGAGGTACAATGTATTGTGTAAAGTGGATAGACTTTCCTGTCCTACTTCTGCCTGCAGTTCTGCATCCAAGAACCTTAAATAATATTATATCAATTAACCCACTTGGGAATAATGTCCATGTTTCTGTTCCCTCTCTAAAATACTTTCTTGATATTAAAAAAATATCTCCTTGATATAGGACGTAATGAATACAAGGGGTAATGGGTATAAACTGAAACACAGGAAGTTCTATCTCCATGTGAAGAAGAACAACTTTCCTGTGAGGGTGGCA
Organism: Tinamus guttatus; assembly: GCF_059628265.1. Classification (NCBI taxonomy): domain Eukaryota; kingdom Metazoa; phylum Chordata; class Aves; order Tinamiformes; family Tinamidae; genus Tinamus; species Tinamus guttatus. The sequence continues at coordinate 2,350,300 of NW_028288917.1, forward strand.
GAGCCCTGGAAGAGGCTGCCCAGAGAGGATGTGGAGTCTCCTTCTCGGGAGATCTTTCAAACCCACCTAGATGGCAACCCAGTGCCACGTGCTCTAGGTGTCCCTGCTGGAGTAGCGGGATTGGACTAGATGGTTTCCAGAAGTCCCTTCCAACCTTAACCGTTCTGTGATTCTGTGAAAATGACTCTCTTATTAACTCTTAAAATGGCAGGAATCAGATCCTGAAGTCTCAGGCAGAAGGATCGTCAGACTTCAATACATTTCAACTTCTGTCTTAACTGACACTAGATACAAAAGCAGGTGAGGCTGAAATAATACTTTTTTAAAAATCAGATCAGAGTCTAGACATTCCATCTCATGAATCCTGTTTATTAAAATTCTATTTTTAAAGAGAAACAGATTCTGAAAAGAATCAAGTTTCTTCTCTTGGCATAAAATTCATCTGAAGCTATTTCAACAGCTATTACAAATGTTAAAACACTTGGTGGCATAAAAGCCGCTATTTTATTCTATCAAATTACTTTGGTTCTCTTCTTTTTCTCATACTGTGGGATAAAAGCATTCCCATGTACAATTTACATTAAATGAGCTACTTGATGTAGATTCCCTCTTTATTCAGTGAAATCTTACATAATTAGATCTCAAATATCTTAATCTTTTCTTCTCAACATTGCAAAATAGCAACAAAATCTGCAACTATCACCATGTTTCAACACATTTTTCTTTAGAAGAACACAACAAAGGTTTCCCTTGATTAGGAAATTAGTTTATTTCCAGCGATACAGGAAATAAAAAAAAAATCATATATGAATTGAAAAAACAATTCAAATGTAAGTGCACCCATTTTACAATTGAGCAATCAGAAAATTCATAAAATAAAAGCAATTCTCAGCCTGAAACAAAAGTATGACTTACAACTGATAAAAAATCTGTAACGGTTGTTGGTATGTCTGTCTCTCACAACGTACATGTCACCTAGAAGCTGGTGTAACAAGTAGCATTGCTAGACTGGGAGAAATAATCCTGACTTAACAGGCAGAGAAAATGCCAATATTTATTATTATTATTATTATTATTATTATTATTATTATTATTATTATATAATTATTAATAATTTTAGATGACATTTTTCTTTTTAGGATTTTTAAATCAGTGTTGAATAGGATAAAAGACTTCTTTCACAATCTTATAGAATCATAGATTCATAGAACCCTTAAGATTGGAAGGGGCCTTTGGAGATCATCTAGTTCAACCTTCCTGCACACACAGGGTGACGTAGAGCATGTTACATTATAGACACTCTAAGTCAGTAACATTTCTATAGTAGCTATGTTTTGGAGATAATCTGAATGGATCTCCGTGGCAATATCTTAATAGTCAGATGTAGTTTTGCCTCTCAGTTCAGTTCTGATTAAAACAGCAAAAGCTCCAAGGTAGTTCCCATTCAGATACCATAGTAGATACAGATGTAGTACATATTGAGCTGTGAGGTAAGAAATATGTAAAGAAAAATAAAAGAAAAAATGTTAATTAGATGGAATCAGAAAGAAAAAGAACTTGGAGATGCTAAAACCAAAATGATGTTGGAGACTCCATACAAAATTATAACAACATGTGAAAGGCGTGAGAAAGGCTTAATTTACTGTACCAGGAGAAAAGGTTCAATCTGCATCGGGCAAGGATGTCTATACTATTAAATTAAACCACAATGGGAATCTTACCACCTTCATCTGAATGCCAGAATCTGATTTTAGCTCAAATCGTAGAGATTAATGTGATTAACTTTGGACCTCCGGAGACCAGAGGCACCCAAGTACTTAATTTCCAACTGATTACAGGCAGAGTTCCATCAGTGTGAGGGAGTCAAACTGAAATCTGTAGGGAACTCAGAATCATGGAATCATTATGTCTGGAAAAGACCTTCAAGATCAGTGAGTCCAACCATAAGCCCTTCAACACTACACCTGTTAAACCATGTCCCTGACTGCCTCATCTACGCTTGTGCTCAATCAGTATTGAATCAAAACCAATTCTAAACGTTTCCTGTCCTGATCTCCTTCAAATGAACAGCATTATGACTTGCTCATATTGATTCACTAATTTATAAGCACACAAGGTTTTTTTATTATTATTTTCTTTTTTAGAAAGAGTGCAAGTATTTTTCAGACCAGTCAGTAATCAAAGTTTTACTGTGAGTGACTTCGGAAGATCAGTGATTTCTCTGCTTGAAAAGCTGCACAAAGGAAGACATTGGTAACAGCAATGGCATATGTGCATGCTGTTTGAAATTGTGCAAGAAGGAAAATCCAAAGGAGCTATTTGCCGTTTTCTAATATATCGTTTCTAAAGTACATTTTGGTGAGTGTGATTACTGAAGATAGCATCCCATCTTACTAAGCTATGAATTTCTTAGCATATATTCATAAGCCAAAGGCAATGGTTCCCATCTACTAAAATAACGTATTATATCAGGACTCAGAAGAAAAAAAAAAAAAGATTAATCTCTTGAATATTCTTAAACTATGCTGTGTTTTTGTGTAAACATATATCATGTAATGCTTGCCAAATCAGACATTCCATGGCTCAAATAATTAAACATTCATGCATGCCAAAAAAAGTAAATATGTAAGTGAGCTTGCACATTATCCTAAGGAAGAGAAGCAACTATGAAGGATCTGCAGGTTTGGTAACTGTAAGTTTAGATGCTTTTAAAGATCAGCAAGTACAATTATGGAAGTGTCTGGAAGATACTGTGGTTATTAAATTGTCCATCTCTATAAAAGCAAAGGAATTTGTGTGTTGCATCTGTTGCCAAAAAAAGTAGGAATCCTGGAATCTGTCTCTATTCTTGATGTTCTTTGGATCTCTATAGGAACTTAAGAAGCTCTGCCAGAGCTCTGGTGAGGATTCCACACAGGTGTCAGAAGGACACAGAAAAGCGGGGCAACTGCAAGAAGCCCACCGACTGGATTCAATCTTCAGGCACTATGTGCGCTATGGAACCAAACACTCTGAGTATGTTACCACTTCCATAGATCTACCTTTTGATTTGGATTCACAATCATATTTAGATTCCAATCAGCGGATGTGGGATTTTTTATTTAATAATTATGTGATAAAATTTGGAACAAGAAATATTATTCTTGTGTTATCATAGATCTCATTCATAGAAAGCATGCTAGACTGCACAATTATTAGCTTCCTTTTTTCCCTCTCCCATTTCCTAAAATAACTATATCATATTAGTACAATACTTTTCCAACATTCTTTACCATCTGATGGTATATAAATGCTTAGGGTATGTTTAGCCATGAGCAATAGGGATATCTAAATCTGGGTTGATCAAACTACATGCCTGTTAGTCAGTGGACAGACACTCCTAGTGCACATTCTGACGTCTGATTTCCGACATCAAAAACATTTTTCTTTTTAGAGGGCACCAACTTGATAAGTTCAGATATCTACATTTCATCAAAGGAATCTTAGGATAAAATTTTGATGAGTAACTATGGTATTAAAGGTAGTTAGCTGGAATTTATAATGCTAAATCTTTGAGAATATCTTGGAAATTTCAATCCACAGACACTGAAACTGCACTGACTCTGGATGGTCCACGTCCCTACGTCCATTCAAAACACAGTGGTGTCTTTAAAGTCTAAGTATTTTATTTAACACACCTGTTAAATTTGACATTTAGTGGAACAAGAAACAAAGAAGTTTGTATATGCAATAAATACAGAAAAAAAATAGACATCAATCAATTTGCAGCAAAAGAGCATGATAAATTTATCAGGCAATCAATGGAACATTTAAAGCATGCCCAAACAGCAGCAGTAGATACTATTATTCTTAAGCAATAAAATAAACAAAAAGAGTATTTTATATTAATATATTTATAGAAGAAAGAATTACTTCAAAAGGAATTGTCATTTGCATGTTTTGTTACATTACACTGGTGAATAAAGTTAGCAAGGGCAAGTTATTATCGTGTAGTTTATTAGATGCAATCAAGTGTACAAGCAGAAGGGACATCCTGATGGGAAGTCAGAAGTCTTGAGAAATTACTGTCATTGTCCATGTAACTAAGGTCATGCCTAGAGAGGGGCTTGGATTAATGATCTGCCACTTTCTGTAAACACACATTTCAAATACCATGAACCATCTAGGACAGAATGACAATTACTTTAAATAGAGAATGCATTTAATGTTTGTTGCTATTACAGCTTTAAATATCAATAAGTTGGTTAAAAAATATCTGTTTCTGAAATACTGACCATTTTACATACAGGAGATCCCCTTGTTAAATCATTACCTATTACTTAAGCCTTAAAAATACATAGTAGCAGAAACACGGCAGAATCACAAAAGCTATTAGAAGTATATTTCTTGATGACTCATTGGTTTGTCAAGTCATGAAAACCTAAGCCATTCTGTTTGTCCTTCAGCAACCAGGGCAAGAGCCAATGAAGGCAAGCAAATTTATTCACTGGCTGCAGTGGGTGGTCAGTTGAGCTTCCTGCCCTTCATGAGAAGTATAAATTCTTCTGCGTAAAATCTCTCTGAACTGCTCCCTGATTAAATTAAATCCTAGGCTTTATGTAAATATTCCAATGGTTGTAATGTTGATATTCACAAATTCAACATAGTTTCTAAGCAAGATTTAACTTTTGTATGAATACTGGATGACAAAAAGTCTCCATTTTTTAATCTAGCCTAGTGTAATCTATTCTGGTGTCTCAGTGAGAATTGACTCAGGCTCCAGGAACCTCTTCTGTAAAGACAGGACAATAACAAGTAAATTTCTGCCATTAGATGTTGCTGACACAAAAGGGTAACACTTTGTAATTCAACACTGTATTATCTTAGAGATTCCAGTACCTAGAAATTTGCTGTAAGTAGTTATGTTTACTGACTATATTTATGAAATTTTCAGCATGATCATGTTATTGGCTTTCTAAAAGCAGTAAGGAAATTATCCAATCCTAACTTTCCAATATTAACTTTTTTGATATCTCTTATAGTTCAACATTGTGTCAGTTCATGATGAAAAGAACCATTTTTGTCACAGTGAGCAGTCATCCTGTGAGATACAGTCAGGCTTGGATGGCCAATTCAAAAACCTAGCCCATATAGAAAGGTAGGATGCAAAGGCAGACTCCTAAACAGTGCTAAAAGCAAGAAAGCAAAATTCTTTTTTTTTTTTTTGCCCTTTTAGAATTTGGAAAGAAGAATAAATTTCACAAATTATTACTTTAATTTCCTGACAGAAATAATTTTGCATTTGTAGAAGTAATTTGCAAGAACTATTTTTGATCATCTTCAGAGATATATAATGCTTGAAATACTTTTGATTACTAATAAGAGGAATACAATAGTAACTGGAGCACAACATGGAGGGAAGAGTAATGATAGTGAATCTTAAGAGATTCAGATTTGCCTTTTAGCTTTCTTCTCTGTGCTAGACAGTTAATACTTACTGCACCTGTAATGTAACGATTGTTATTGCATATATTTTTAATTTTAATCAAGAAAAAAAAATCTATATTTTCTGCCAAAAATACTATGAGGCTGTTATGGACAATAAAAGGAATAGCTTGACTTATTGCACCAGGTAAATAGCCCATATACTCAGCTCTCAGGATGCCAGTCACTCTACATTTAGAAAAGTCAGAGTTGTCAGTTTGCAGTAATAACCCTGCTGCACTGAAATGTGCTCAGAATAAACTCTGGTGGAAGAATAGGTTAAATTTCTTTTTCCTCTTTCAAAAAATAATAATAATAATAAAAAACAGAATGGAGTGGTTTAGGATTTTGCTGATTGATATGCTCACTCCTTTGTCTTCCCTCTTTGAGACTCATGTAATTTTCAACTCATTTCTGGAATCTGCTTTTCTGAATAAAGAAAAATATAACTCCAGGGTCTTTTTGTGCATAGGCCAAATCCATCAGTGAGAGGCTGAAGTGTTACAAGTTATGTCAGAGAAGGCATAAAGTAGCTGGTTGTAAGGGCATTAAAAGACATGCTTCACAGACAGACCTGTAAGGGGAGAAATTCATTCTAAAATCCAGATTTAATTCATTGACTTGTGAGCGGTGAATGATTTATGTTTCAGAGTTAAGCTGAAGTATTGTTACAAAGCAGTTTAAAAGCTTTCCAGTGGAGAACATTTTGCAGCCTACACTTTCCTTTGGCGGCCCATTTGCAGCCTGACTCCACATGGAGCAGTAGGCGTTTCCCCCCTTCCAGTCCTAAACATAAACAACAGGCAGCGTCTTAGCATTAGTTGTAGACACCTATCCATAACACAGATATCCATATCTCAGCATAGAAATCCTTTTGAAGCCTGAGCCCTACCTTGGCAGCCAGTATCTTTGCAGTTCTAGACCTATCTCCCTTTACACTTGCATGGGCTGAACCTGTTCTGTGGACCATAAGTCTCATTCAAGACAAAAATAGATCTCATGGGAAACTTTTTCTTTTTCTTTTTTTTTTTTTTTTTGGCAACCTAAGCTCTCCTGCGGTAGCATCTTTGCATCTCCACTCTGACTGGGGCTCTTTTGCCTTTTTTACTCCCCGAATTCTAATTCTAACCCTAAAGCTAACCATTAACTTTGAGGTTCACCCAAGGCAAAACCACCACCCACTCTCAGACGGAAATATTCTCATTGGAGATTTCTTCTTGCTGCCTACCCTTCCTGTGGCAACCCCTTCTTTTCTCAATGATAACAGGAACTCTAGGCTTTAATTTTTCCCTTGCCCTAACCCTTAATCTTAAACTGTAGCTGAGCCACCACCAGGGACTACATCTGTGGCTCAAACGAAAATGTTCTCTAAATATTCTTCAAACCTTCCCTAGTAACTTTGCAGCACCAATTCAGATGAATATTCATTGTCTGTGCCGCTCCTGTTCTATACCTAATTCCAGATATGTGTCAAGATTGGGGTTGAGGACCCCCAACCTTGGTCCAGGTTAAATATTTCCCCAGGCAGAGTACTTCATTCAAGCCATCCTCCTTCGGCAGCCCTTTTGCACCTCCACTCCAGATAGTACCTGGGTTTTTTGTCTCTCTGAATTGTCTATTGTCTTTGTCTATTCTGAATTCTTACAGGAGCCCTAATTCTTTACCTGGTCTCTACCTGAAGATGTGCTTGCAAGTCCAATCCACATGAAAAAGTTATCATGGGCCTTATTTATTTTATTTTTTTTTTAGCTTTTGGTAGACAACACCTATTTTGGCACTCCTTTTATGACTTCAAACTGCACTAAAGCCATGGCTGGTTTTCTCGGACTATGTCTCAGAAAAGTGCAAAACTGAGTTTTAGAGTCAGAGATAGGATTGACTGAGAAACATCCTAGAGTTTCTGTAATGTATGGACATATATTTATACATTTATGTGCATATCTACACATTTATATATGACATACATAGATAGCGTGTATGCACATACACATACACATTTATATACATACACGTATACATGATATAAAATGCTCAGTTACATAGCAAGGGTGAGTCCCATTAATTTATAACACTGCAAAAAGTTGTTCCTTGTTATGTCATTTTATTTATTTTCTTCATTAATTTTACATATTCTGGATTGCTACTGAGTGAAAGAGTGACAGAGGGTAAGGAGAGGAGGTGGTAGTTATAGACTCTATTTCCATGACAAACTGAAGGAGATAGCATTTATTCCTAGACTGTGTCTTCCTAGACACTGTTATTGGTTTAAGTTCTCTCTCTCTCTCTCTCTCTTTCTCTCTCTCCTTTTTTTTTTTTTTTTTCTTTCTCTAGAAGAGTTGAAATACAGGAACCATATATTTTTTTAGATCGACTGAGACATTTATATGAATTGATACTATAGCAGTAACTAATAGCATTGACAAATTCACTGATGTATGTGGGAGGAACACACTGTAGAAGTACTAATAAAGATTTTCTACTGTATTTCTGCCTAAGTGTGTGATAATTCTGTCCCAGTCAGTCTCAGGAGACTAAGGCAGGATGGTTGTAAAAAACATGAAGAATAAGGTAGCATGTGTGAATGACAGAAAATTCATGGGTTTTGAACACCTTATTTGCCTGAGGTTGTTAGCTGCCTAGGAACAAATTGCTATTGATTCATTTATTAAATGTTATTAATACGGTTCATGCAAAAATAAATCCAAAAATATATTTCCCTTTTCAGAGAGATACTTTGGGCATGAAATGAAGAGAGCATGTTTCAGCAAAAAGTATAAGAGATACTAGGCAAGCTGCAATGCATTACTGAGAGCAACAATTTCAGAATGTGAAGATTATTGGGAAAAAAATAGAAGCATGCAAAAATATTGTAATTGGTTTATAAAAATATCCTGAAAAAATCTGCATTCCAATTTTATACCAATGCTTGTAGAAAAGTATAAAAGCAACCTGTTAAAAAACAGAATACAAACGAAAGAAAACCGGAGAAATGCAAATAACTTGAAAATTTTATCTGCAAAATTGGTGCTGATTTTGTTGGGATTTCCAGGATCTGCCACTTGAAATCATCATATAAGATCTGTTATAAATGTTTTTAATTCTATAGACAGTCTCTTAATCATTGAAGAAGAGTCTTCAGTCTGCCTGACCTGCTCCACTACTTCTCAAACATTGTTTCTTGGTGGGCTTGTAACACTTCTTACTCCACTAACCAAAATCACATAGTGAGTGATTGAACATCAGCGAGAACAAAGCCTTCCCTTTTAAAATATTGAACAGTTTTTCAGCATTTTCATTTAATCTCACGTTCTGCCAGATAGAAGCAGGATTCCTTAGAAGGAAAGATTAATAAAGCAAATATTAATATTTTAGAAAAACTTGTTTTAGTGCTGTCAGACATTGATTGATCTTCCGTGTGAAGACTTAGTCGGCTCAATACAATTGAGAAACTCAAACTGCAAGACTGAATTTGGTAACGAACCCTAAGAACTCTTAGAAAATTGTCTCCTCTGTGAGTTCATCTTGCTTCCACTGAGGGAGCTGGCGTATTCCTCTTGACACTAACAATATAATATTATTTGTTGTTTTTTAAAAATATATATATACACAATTGATAGTCTTATAGAAAGTACCTCGGTACTGAGTAGTTTCTGCTTCCAAATCATAATCTACATAGGCACAGGTAATAACATCTCTTCGGAAAATCTCATTTTAATCATTTGTTACTACAATTCGATAAATTTTGGTAAAGCATATATATATATTTATATATATATGCATATATATATACATATTTTCAAATTTTCATAATATAAATGATGAATGTTTTTACAAGGTACTATAAACAAATCTTACTTACCAGCACTAAACAAATTCTACACATGCCAAAACTTCTGTAAATTTTACCCTCTGTTATTTACACAAAATTGCTTTGGGTTGTATTTAGAGATGTTGATTTTAGTAAGTGCGTTCAAATCAATCAAAATTTTCAAGCTGTCTTTAATGCACTATTAAAATTTAATTTAATTTGATATACACATTATTTACTCTATGGTAGGAAATAAACATTCTCAATAACTGGCAAGCAAAACAAAGCAAAACAAAACAAAACATTCTTATCATCTGAGTATTATTAATGCTCTTGGGAAATACGCTTCATTTATATGCGAGATCTAACTGGGCTGATTTACTGAGCAGAAATGTGACAAATAAGAGGAAGTTGTCGTAATTGTGGAAACTTCATAAAGGACTTTCTTTTTATTTCACAGAAAAAAATCTGTAGGCCATAAAACATGTTGCAATTCTGTTATAATGATAGGCAAATCTGTCTTCACTTATTCAGCCTGTCCCATGGCTCTGGCAAGCATCCGTCATGCTGTTTAGAGAAAAAAACAGTCCCCAAATCAGCTGTCTTCCATGTCACGTTCAGTCTACCAAAGCTCCAAGTCTAATATTAGGCTTCCTCTACAATAACAGAGCCAAGAGAAAGATATGCTCCCCACCTCACAGCTGCCCACCAGAGGCAGTTCATTTCACCTGCCTATTTTAGAAAGATATAAAGCTCACTCTGGGAATCCAGCTTCCCTCAACCAATTAGAGGAAAAGTAAGATAAAATCCGTGGAGCGTAGATCTAATTTTTTTGATAATTAAGTGAAAGTGATCCTCCACCCTAACTATATACAGATTATGGAATTACAGAAGAGATTTACTGAGAGCCTAAGATGCAAACACTGTACTTCCAGTGGCATCTTTCTACTATCTGTCATTTACAATTCTTGATCAGTAATTAATAAACCGTGAGCCCCACATAAGGTCATTATGCCTGAAGAAGGGTTGAAAATGAACAAAGGAAAATTGCAAGCAAGCTCTATAGGCACTTAAAAGTCAGTCGATCTGTGGTCAGCCTACCACATGGGTTCTGTCAAGCTTCTGGAGATAGTCCGCAAAATGGTTACAAAAAACAATACACCTGAAGATATTGTCAGAAGCAGTTTCCTAAAGGTAGATGTCTGTTACTGAACATTAACATGAGGTGGGCCTTGCGTGAGGTTAGGTGCTCCTTGAGATAAAAAAGAAAAATTTTAAAAAAAGAAAAAAAAATAGCATTTCAAGTTTTCTAGTTTCTGTCCACATGAAAAGCTCTGTTATTAAAACAGTGGCTATTTCAGGAGACCTCAGAGAGAGCAGCACCATGAAAAATGAACCATCTTCTCAGTTTCAAAAACAGTGTCTAAGATAACACTAAGATAATGCTGAGTTTGTGTCAGTGGGCTCATTAGTTCTACAGCTGTAGTGTTTATGGAGCACATTCTTGGTTCTTTGGTTTCAATTCTGGATATTTCTTTGAATAATATGCTCATTTTTAAAAATCCTCTAATCCTTAATTACTTTCTCTTGAAATGGTTGTTGTAATCCTTTCACATTTAATCACATTAGCACATTAGCCTAAACAATAGTCCTGGATTAATATGTCCTTGGGCATTAGCAGGCATCAGAACAGTAAATAGTTGAATGTTAATATTACTGGAAAAACTTAAATGTAAAGAAATGAGTAAAATCTTGATAGTATATGTCAGCAAAGGGGTTAAGAGGCCTTCAGTTCAATAGTGTATGTCTCCATTCTTGCATGAGAAAGCTGAAATAGGAAGAGAAATTAGAAATTTTAGTATCATTTCATATTGATTTATTCCTTATTCACAGTAGTATGTATTTTCCTTTGAAGTAGAAACGTACATAGTTTATTCACTAGATACTCAAATAGCAGCTTTTATGCCTGAACTTTGAAATACTGATCCCATGCCTTTCTTTCATAAAACACAGCAATTCCTTTAACATACTCTAAATTTGTTTTATGAAAGTCTCTTAGGATAAAAGATGAAACAATTAAATACGATAAATCCAAATTTCCACTTTTTTTTTTTTCCCTCCATCTTCATCAGGAAGGATATAGCTCAAATATAGAGGATCAGCTCAGCTAGCTGACATTCTTAAATTTGAAAAAAGTGGAAATTTGGATTTTCTTCAAATAAGAAAGATGTCTTTCCATTTACATGTCAGAGACTACCTCACAGTGAATATTGGTAATGTCACACATTTTTTTCTTCATTAAAATGAAAAAGATACATTTATTTTCTGCAATATTGCAGAAAAAGCATCAATTATTGAAGAAAATAGCTATGAATCATTTGAAATTTTGAAGGAAAAAGCACAATTTTCAGATCAATCTTTTGCTTAATTGTAACCCAATGCAACATGGTTTGTAGCAACTTCTTTTACTGCTCGTCAATATCTGAGTATAATGAGTTTCAATGAGCAAACAGATGTAGGAAGAAATATCAATAAATCAACATATGTAATGGGTAATGTTCTGTGAAACTAAAGGATGAACAGGAGAACCTAAGTTGAAATAATGAGTTTAGTTCAAAATCGTTATGCTTATTTAAAATAATGAGAATTATATTGTGCCATGTGCTCTAGGTGTCCCTGCTCAGGCAGCAGGGTTGGACTAGATGATCTCTGGAGGTCCCTTCCAACCTCAACCAGTCTGTGATTCTGTGATTCTGTGATTACAATCTTAAAATAGTCTCTGCCATGAACTTTGTAGGCTCGGCAGAACATAAATTGAAGAAATGTCCTACATTTTAAGCATAATGCATTTACTACATGGCCTGAAGGGGCCATGGCCATCCTCTTATCTGAATTCCTGAGGGCAAAAGCAGGAACAAAAGGTCCTGATTTTATCACAGATTTTGTGAAGGTTCTGTGAGACAATCTGAGGAGAGCGGAGTGAGCATACAAGCAGCTACTATTACCCATATCTAGAGCCATCATTTACCTAAAACGTACACTATGGACTCTACTCAGTTCTTCAGGGTCCTGGCTGTATTTTGACACTTTTTATATTTTGCACATCTAAAAGAGATTTCTGAGCAAAAATTCCAAGGAAGCTAATTTGCCTTCTTTGCATGGCATCTCTATCATTAAAATGATGATTTCATATTCTAGGATACTAATTCACCATAGCTATTCATGCCTGCATGGTCTAGAAAAATAATCTTATTTAAGATTATTTTACCAAAAATACACAGGAATAACTTCAGCTCTTACAAAATGCCTCTCACATGTATATTGAGCCTCACATATCTTTATCTATTCAGTCCTCAGAACTGTTCCTAAGTGAATTGAAGCTATTTTCTCAAGTACTGTTAAATAATGAAAAGGTATATGTCCAGCTTTCTATCTAACTGCAAGTTTTGCCACCGTCTTTCCAAAGTGGAGTCATCCTTACTGGGGAAAGGTATTCCCCAATGCTTCTTGTTTCTTCTGATAGAATGAACTTAGCACTGATTGGTGCTTAGAACAAGTTGGACACATTTCTGTATATGGACTTTTTTTGAAATTAGCTCTATATGAGATTGTTTTATTTTTTCATTTTAAATATAGAGAGCAAAAGAACTAGAACTTGTAATATGAAAGAATTCATGCATTTCAATATATTTCTCATATGGCTTGTAACCTAAATGCAGCAAATCCCCATCAGCTGATCCTTAAACACTGTCTTAGACTGCATATTTAGTCCATAAACTTTTGATAACTCAGCTAGCACTCCATAATTATGGGGATGAACATGATATGAAAATATGAAATTAGATACAGTCTTATTTGTCAAATAATTATTAAGTATATATTTTTACTTTTGCTTTTTATATGATTACATTTAAAATAATTTTAAATACTGAAATAGGAAAGACTTTGATTTCTTATTACATATGTTAAGCCTGTTAAGGGAATGAGGTGATGCAGTACTGAAATTTTACCGGTAAGCCTTTGGGTTTGCCCCTGGCTAGAAATACGACTTTCTTTCAAACAAAATTATAAGCCAAACATATAAATAGAAAAGATAATATTATTTATTATTATAAGAAAAATATTGTGATTTTTCTTCTGGTTTCCCAACATCTTTAAAACATCTGTATTAAATATCTTTATTTTTAAAATTAGAGCAATAATAATAATAGTTGATAGCAATCTAACACATTTCAACCAAACATATTCATACATTTTAAAAACTAATTAAAAATTTCATTTGAAAGGATTGCTTTCAGGATCACATTTTAGTGATCACAGGGTCACTGAAATCTTGACAGCTCAAAGGTAAAAATCAGTGACCTTTACAACAAAAACATGCAAAGCAACACATTCAGAGCAGAACACTATAAGTGCCATATCCCCTTGAAAATTTATTGGAAATTTAGACAGGCAGAATGCATAAATTCCAGTGGAAGGTAGTGAGAACATCAGCTGCCTACTGGGAAAAAAAAAATCTTTATCTTTCACTTCCAGAAAAGATAAAGATATCTAAAAGAATCAACATGCATATCTATTTTATATTCAGAGTCACTAGCCTGGGCAGGTGTAAAGGTATCTGAGGACTTCAGTTATTCCCAGAATTGTTTTAGAACAATATGTCTGAGCCAGGGCTTTTGGTGATTTCTATCTTGTCCTGAATTAGTACAGAGTAAGAGTAGTAAACTTACTGCAATGTTGAAAAATGATTTGCTACTGTTCTTAAAAATCCTCACAATATTCTCCTTCAGGTAGTTTCTAGTCAGCCTTGTCAGTCTTCTCAGTCACTCCCAACAGAAATTGAGCCTGTATGGAATGAGTAGACAAGACTCCAAGATGATGCAGCTATACTTCACATATTAGTCCTTACAGTGACTTAAGATTACTCTTTTATTTAACGTGACAATTTTGTGTAATTATTTATAGACCAATAAGATCTCAAGAATAAGTGTTTACAAGTGTATTTGTGGCAAATACCCTTGGAGAAGATATAAGCCAATATCATAGCCCCAGAACAAGAGATTGCTTTCAAGCAAGCTTCAAGTCCTCAAATTAGGGAGTAAGAAACAGGGAAATGTTTTATTTTGCTTTGTTTTTCTGAGACATTTTTCATCTGATCCATTTCCTCTCTCTCAGAGAGGGCTATATTGATGACATATGACAGCATTGCTATTGCATTTGTCTTACCTGTACAAAAAAATGTTCTTCATAAGAATCAATACAATGTCCAACTGGTATTTATTTTTCATATATATTTTTAATTTAAGGTTAAAGTGAGTTCAAAATAACTGTGTTATACTTCCTTGTAATTTTTGAGGTAATTTCCTCCACTGTTTGATTTAGAAAATGGTATTCACGAGGTGATTAGAGGGTGAATATGCTAAGATATAATAATTCTGCTTATTGCTTTACAGATTACAGGGAACGATTTATTTTACGAAGCAATACAGAAAAAAACAGGCACCATGCCGGAAATTAAAGATCTACCAGTGGTCTGTGCAATTCTCTTCTGAATTACAGATCAATTAAATGCTTAACTAAAAAAAAAAAAAAAATAGAAGGGTAGATGTTAGACCTAGACAGTTGAAATTAACGAATATAGAATAAGTATTGCAAGCGTCACTAAGACAAAGTATTACGAAATATTAGACCTAGACAGTTGAAATTAACGAATATAGAATAAGTATTGCAAGCGTCACTAAGACAAAGTATTACGAAATATTATCCTAGACAATGAGGTCTAAAAAGTAATCTTTTCATGTCCAGGATCCAGCATGAACAGATAGTGATACAATAGAGATGAGATTTTGGTGGATACTTAATTACTGTGGATTTAGAACTGAGGATATTTCTTTCTTCACATGTATATTAAACTGCTTACAGTTTCCAAATAAATAAATAAGAGAGCTTATTTACGTGAAAGTTTTTAATGGCATCTAGACCTTTGTTTTCCCTAGGGAAATAGCAAGGAACACGAATATTTTAGAGTGAAAGGCACAGGCTGAAATCTTATAAAAACTGCCAACTGTTTATGCAAAAATGAGACAAACAATTAATGAGACTTTTCTCCTATCAAACTATTCTCCCCATTAGTCCATGATTGACCTATTGACTATTGTGGAATTTAAGCATTTTTTCACAAAAAACAATCGGACCTGAAAGATTACAAGGCTTCTTTAAATTTGCATTTTTGTAAGATTTGCATTTTGTTTTATATAGAAGGAGGAGGAAGAATTAAAAATAGTGAATGTAAAAAAAAATAAAGGTGGTCTTCTTGCGAAATTCTCCTCATTAGACTTATTTTTTCCCATATCCTAGGCTTTCCAAGTATGCCTTTCTCTTTCATTTTCTTGACAATCAGTAGCATCACATTCTAGCTCTTCTCCCTTTCTATTCTACATATCTTTGTATAGCCTCGTAACTTTTGTAATTCAGCTCACTCTTCCCCTTCTATTTAGCTCTTTCATAATTTCAAGAACAGCGTAAAAATGTATGTATAAGCTTGGTCCCTCTCTTTGTCCTGAAAACTTTGGTGAGCCCAGCCCAACAAGCCTGCAAGATCTTTCCCTTAGGCAGAGAGAAAGCGACTCCTTACTTCTTTCTCCAGTTCAAGCAGATGCAGATGCTCAATTTTCTTCTTCCCGACCAAGGACCTTCCTTGGTCGGGACTTCTAGTTGCTTATAATTTTTTATTGTCTCCAGGTTCTGATAAAAAATATATGCACGATTTCCCCAATCCTGTGAAATGTCACATATTCCACTTTGTATTCCACATAATGTTGTGTGGAGGCAGACAGGATTAAAGCAAAGGCTCTGCATATATGGACACTAAAATATTTTCCTGAAGCTACAGATGAGAGACAGATATTCAAGTCATTGAATACATTCTTCAAAGAGTCTTAAGCAGCGGAGAGCTGTGCATAGAACATGGGCAAACAGAAAAGGAGGAAATCAGATGGTGTATTGACATGCATTGATTAGAAACCCTTTCACTGAGCTTCATTTGAGAAATGAGTGACGGTTTTAGCTCGGCAAGTGTGTTCATTATATGTATCAGACTTACTGAGAACAACTTATTGCTGTGAATTATCATTCAAGCATCTCAGTTCTTTCTTTATGTGTACACATTTCTGAATTTGCATTTCAACACTATGTGAGGATGAATTACAATCTATTTTAGATAGCATACTCAAGCTTTGAGGGAGAAAATCTTTTCTAGAGTGACCAACCTTTTATTATTTTTGTCTATTTTGTCTAGCCATTTTTTCAGATAAAAGACAAGGAGCTTACTGTTTGAGGCAATTCACTGCAGAGAAAACAAGCAAGTTTAGTTAAACTTGCTTAAAGTTAAAGAATAAGCATTACGTTAATAAATGGTTACAGTTTGTTTATGTATACATTTCGGCGGATTCTATTGTGTCTATGTAAGTGCATATGTCAGAGATAAATTTTTAGAAGGGATTTAAAAGTGTCTGGTAGCACATCTAAGAGGAACTGATAAGGATTACTTAGCAAAAGGGAGGCCCTGAATAAAGTTTTAATAGTTCTTTACCTGCCTCTTTGAACTGGCAAGGGAACACAAATTTTGAGTGGCTTGAACTAATCTCTCAAAATATGCGAATAGTAGGAACAGAAGGCAAAGGGGGCAGATAACTGACTACATTTATGCATCTGTCATCTGCTTGTGACATTATTGCCTATAAGTCACCTTTAAAAGACCTACAGAAACTAGCATGGAAAATTGGAGTTAGTTTTTTTTTATCTGCATTCATTTACTTCTAACTAATCCAGCAAGGCAGTGCTGAGTAATTGTGCTTCCTTTTCACCTGTGTCTCAGGTAATTCATTCTTATTGAGCTGTTTCATTTTTATTTATTTTAAATGGTTCCTTTTTACTTTAGTAATGAAATGATCGTAGTTAACAATTGTGATCATGGAAGAAATTCCATTCCTGATTTGACTTTAAGCAAGACAGCTGTTAAGAAAAACAATGTTTTCTCTAAATTGCCACTCTTTGGCAATTTTTGGATAAAATTTCTTCATGCTTTACACTTAGAAATGTACTTTCTGCTATTCTATTTTCCTAGTGCTCCTTGAGATTGGTTTAATCTATATTGTCTCACATTGTACAATTCACTAGCCTACAAACAATGCTTGCCATACACTCTTGTCCATGTTTAAAGAGTTGTTGGCCCTAAACTCATTCTTTCTGGTCAAGTAACTGCTTTCAAAGAAACACTCTCACTTTTCAGGTCAAGGATCTGCTCACATATCAAGGTTGCCACAATGTGCACTGGAGCTCAGGGTGTTCAGGGCTTCTACCACTAGCAGCAGGCCCATGATCTTTATACTAAAAGTAGAAGAACGATGACTGGTGGGTAGGTATCAATAACTCTGAAGATATCACTAATTTTCTTGTAGAAAAAGGCAAGAAGCAATCTCACTGGCAAACCCATAAGTCTGAAGTATGACATATTTTCCATTATTTTCTTACTTGTCTTTTTTTCAGGTGTGTCAGAGAAATATACGGAGATAAACAAAATCTGCCATTCACTGAACTCCAAAACAGATTTGAGTTATGCTGCACTTCTCTGAATATTTTCAGGTGAGTTTTGAATTATCTTAAACAAATAATGCATGTCTCTCCCTTTCTCTCCCTTTCTCTCCCACTCTATCTGGTGTACGCTGGAGTGAAATCCCTCCCTCATTTCAGTAGGTATGAATCTAGCTTTAAGCAAAAGTTTCAGAGTTAAAGAATGAAGCTGTTTACTCAAAAGCATTTCCAAGTTGATTTTTATTGCGTGAAAGTCACTTATAGCCATTATTCCATAGTAATTTGCACTGGAACTTTATACTAAATAAATAGCTGCTATATATTCATGCTTCCTTCTATCTACATGATTTTTCCTCATCACCATTACTCGAGACAGAAAAAAAAAGATAAACAGTTAACCTATATCAAAAAATGGTACAAAAGATTTTCACATATGCAAGTGTGACAGATGTACGTTATTTTTTACACAAGAATAAATCATTCTGCCCTTTAACTGCCAGGCTGTCAGCTTCACCTGTGTAATTTGGAATGAACACTTCCTAATTTTCATAAAATGGCAGATTTCAGGTCCACAGCCCTCTGTAAATAATTGCTGGCTTCATGAAAGTCAACATTCCCCTTTCATAAAGATCTTTAATACCTGTGGGAATTGATTCCACATTATAGAAGTAAACCTCCACACCCACTTCTTAAATTTTAAATAATTAATCCAGTCCATGAAAGGGAAAAATGAAAGAACTGAGATTTTTCTAGTACATTTTTTAGTTACAGCAGATGTTATAAAAGTCTCATCTTACATCTTGTCTTAGACAATGTGGTATAATCAACTAAGTATACTTACTAGGGCATATACTTTATGCATCCAAGTATCTTCACAAATCTGTTGTTTATATTAAATTTGTACGCACTCTGCTGGCTTCAGCTGGATTTAACCAAAGAAAAACTTCACTACATTTTCCTTTACCTCTGTATCATTGCATCATAGGATATTGCATGGCTTAATTTGCTTCATTTTTTATTTTTCATGAAAGGCTTAGAGATTCTCAAATGAAAGATGCTGGAAAAGTGAGATTTTTTTTCATATCACAACATTATTGTAAAGACATGTATAAAGTGGAAGATACGTGAAAATCTGGAATGTTAAGGACGTCTGGTTTGTGAGGATATTTGATTAATGGCTATTCAAACACACAAAACAAAGACAAGAGATGGGAAAAGTAATAAATTAAAAGCTAAGACATATAAGACCTGACAAATAGGAGAGAATGAAGACAATAACTACAAAAAAAGAAGTCTCAGGTTACTGATTGATAAACATTGGAGGACCCGCTTAGATGTGGATCAGCTGGTACTTTGGCAAGAATCTGCACATGATTACCACGAGTCTCATTGGAAAAAAAATATAAAAGGGTATTTAAGGGGAGCTGTGGGTTTGTTTTAAACTTATTGTAGAATGTTTTAAGGGGATAGAGGAAATGTTTGAATCTTAGGGACAGGAACAAATGTTGGCAATAGATTAGGGAAGATCCAGGAGCAAAAAGGCATGTGAAGTAAATGTTGCACTTGCCTGGCTGAACCCTATTCTTGATCACTGCGGTCTGTCCTGTTTTCTTAAATTATGTTCCTAAATATTTTCTGTGTGACTTTGTTCTTCTTCTCTCTGAGTGTTGTGGATGTGGGGTTCACTGGCGAACTTCAGGCTGGACCAGCCAGCAGGAAGTAGGAGACTAAAAACTGGAAAGACTTTTGGTCAGTGGAGACCAGACAAATGGGGCACAAGGCTTGGGCCTGGGTCCTGGGCAGATTCACAGCCCAGAGCTCGATGGGCCAACCAGCCTGCCAAGGACTGTGAGTCAGGGGTGTGCGTACATCTTCCACAAGTCCCTTTCGTCCTCTTTTTTTCCCCTTTTCTACACTATCTGTTAACAGTCTGGGAGTTACTGTATGGCAGCCCACTACACCACCCACGTAACTAGCATTAAAATCACCTGCGTTCTGCGACCCATTTCTTCTGCCTTGGACTGCCCCAAGCTCTGCATTCTCTGCTGATTTACCTTGCTCCCACACTTGTTCCCTGGATTGGGTAAGCCCATCCAGAGAACAAATATATATATGATTTCTATGACACTTAAATGTCTCTAAGGTATTTTCAAAGTATCTGCTGTTTTTCAGAAGGTGCTAGACACAGCACAGTATTTTATTTTTTCAGTAGAGGAAACAAATTCTGTATACAGGCATATTTTCTTTCTCCAAAAAGAATAAATGTTGAGCGAAAGACTGTGCTTCACATTTGTATGGAAAGAGGTCACTAGGGAATTTGGTCCTCTGAGAGCAGGAAGCTGAATAATGTTCTTTCCTATATGTCCATTCCAGATAATATAATGACTCTGCAATCAACTGTCAGAAAACCTTTCCTTTGAAACCAGGATTTATCTGTCCAGGAAACCTCCAGCCACTTAGAGAGATCCCTAAAATGAAATGTATGGCAGAATTAGTGTTTTGTATTCCTAGCTGACCTGTTCTCTCTAAGGATGCTGGTTGAACAAGGTGACCGCTACCTTGCAAGAAGGCATTGGGATTAGCAAAAGAATAATAGGATTATTTTTTTTATCTCTCTACATAGTACAGAAAGAATAAGTTCACCAAACTATAAACAGACTTTTGTATTTCTGAACATGCCAATGACTTCACAAATTTCTATTTTGATTTTTTAGTGTCCCGTTGTAATATGTTCAAAATGCATATAGAACAGTTTGCTGTCATTACAGCCAGCTCTGAGATAAATAATGTAAGAGAAAAGCTGGGATGTATTAACTACTTTTCTGGAAACATATATTCTGATTCTTACCCAAAAGTAGAGGTGAACTTGCAAGATTTCAAAAATCCACTCTCCCAACAGAAGAGTCTTTCACATTCAGGGAGATAGTTTGACATGGGCTTTTGGTATACTTACAGAATAAGAACAAAATCAGCCTGGCATTTGTAGTATGCAAACTTCCACAGATAACCACATTGCACACAACATTTACTGCTGCATTATGCATTCCATCTGCCCTTTCTTTAACTACATAAGAAGCAGTCTATCTCCTAAAGAAACTGCTAAAATACAGCAGTTTGCACAAGCTGTTTCAAATTAGCTTTGTAATTCTAATACTTTTCTTAAAACAAAACAAAACAACAACAACAAAAATCACAATACATTGCAATGCAACAATGATATACAACATTCTGTGTTATCTTTTAGGTTTTAGGTTAATCTTCTTAAAACACATCATCTGTTTTAAACACTAGCAGTGTCAGCTGTGACATCAGTGTCATCAATTTTCAAAGAAATTGTTGCTCTCTACATCTACCATCTAGTCTTGTCTTGCCGACTGTGTAAGTAAATGCATCCCGTTAAACCACAATTAAAATTATTTTAAAATTAGAACAACAATAACTTTGATAGCTTTAACCTAAACTGAATGTAAGCTTTTATTACGGAGGCATCTAGCCTTCAAGCCACATATCAGGGTTACCTTAGAAATTAAGAGATAGATATCTCTGTGGGCTGGACGGGACTTTCACGTCCATGGTGTCTAGGATAAGCGTGAAGAATCAGGCCTAGAAAATGCATTTCTCTTCCTGCTGATTCTAACAGAGAAACAAAACAAAAGACATAGATAAGATAAAGACCTTGTAGGTGCATGAAATTGGATTATATCAATCTTATCTCTAAGATTCGAAGAATTTGCTTTAAAAATTCAGACCGTTTATGTTTATGTTATTTACTAAACTTTGGAACAGCTAGGAAACTCCGGAAGGCTGAAAAACTAATTTTATATCAATATTGAAAAAATAATTTCAGAAGAAGATTTCAGCAAATGGAGGTTGGTGAACATATGATCAGTCTAGTTGGAAGAAAGGACTATAAACATTTGATCGATTAATTTATAGACTGATAAATATTAAGCATGCATTTAGCAATTATAAAACAGGAGAATAACTGGTGCAAGCAAATACAGTTTTATGAGAGTCTCTCCAAACAAATCTGGTTTAAATCTTTGATGTCATTGCAAATTGCTTTCAAGGCAACTACTTAGATGTAATACATACATACAGAACTTTCTTTTAGTCGTTAACTAAATAACACACAAATGCTTGATAAAATATATCCTGAAACAATATCAAGAGTACAAAAAATAAACATATAGCTGACAAATGCTTTTAAAAATAATTATCAGCTTCTAGTCTTCACTGAATGGGTGCAGTTCTGGGGGTGCTGTGGATGTTAAACTCTTTAGTACTGTGATTGTTTTGGCAGTAAATACAAAAACATTGGCAATTACTTTCGGAGATGATGCATTTTGGCAGACAAACAAATTGTAAGAGCAGAACATCTAATAGAGAGATCTAGATTGCTTGGAAAGTTGGGTCCATCCTAACAAATTTGAATACAGACAAATGCAAACCTATCTAGATCTGCTCATTTTCCCCTAGAAGATAAATAATCTTACCTATCATGACCTACCTTAAATGTAGGTTTCTGCATTATGCTAAGGTTTGCAGGCAATGGAGCTTGCAGACAGTTTAGCGACTCTTCTTATCTCAGCACTGGGTTATCTAACTTCTGTCAGTAAACATCTCTGTCCATTCATCACAAAATGGGCAGAATGGATTACTTAGACAAGTCATCTTGTCTCAGATGACTTAGACAAGAAAACTAACTTTTAAAAGGCTAAAGCTAAATGAGACGAAATGATGTCCACAGCAGATGAGAAGGAAAGGAAGCCTATTTTTTTCTTGAAGGAAAACAGTCTAGAGATCATGGAGAACAGTGTAAACCTGTAATTAATGTGACCTTACACATACAGAGTGGAAAGAATTAAGCAGATAAACTTCCTTTTGTACATAGTGTTGATAAGAACAATACAATAGATTACTACAAACATATCCTTCTTAATCAATTCAGAGCTATAAGAACTAAAAACCTATTAAAAGGCTCAACATATATGAGGCATAAAGGTCAGGATCAGCATTCAGCAGGATATCATCAACTGCAATCTTAGAGTATCTGTAGATCTCCTTCCCACATTTAAATGCATTTCACAAACACTGAAGAACAAAATATTCTTTGATTTCTAGCATGATCTGATTGCCCTGAGTGTCTATTTCTTTTTCTATGTTATTTACACATTAAACTCTGTAAAAATGTATCGGTTTTTTATGCAGTTTCTGAGATTTTCCATAAAGAATTTACAAACACAGGACATTCATCATGTGAAATTAGTATTCACAAAATTCACCAGCTAGTTTAAAAGATCTTGATTTATGACAGCAAATTCTGTCTCTTGAGCCGCTAAAGTAATTGACGTAAATAGTCATCATCCTTTGGACAAACAAGCCAGTAAAAAGGATAAGATACAAACATCTGTGTTCCGCAGATTTTTTTTTTTTTGGCAGGGGAAATATTAAAACTCAAATATCTTGGGTTCAGTTACAGCTATTTCACTCTGCTTTCCTCAGCCCTATAACTTTTTCATTATCTGTTCTACTCTCTGAGTTTTCTCCTGACAAGTGGCTCTCCATTTTGCAAAAGTAGTTCTGCTATAACATTCTGGATATTCTGGATAAAGTTCCATAACTTTAATTCCAGCATCACCATATTCAATCCCCAAACAGAACCCTGGCTCATAAAATTTGCTGCTATAATCTATCTTATCAATAGCTTATTTTCTGACCCCTAAGCTGGAGGGAGCCATGAAACCTAACATGGACAAATAACACTACAACTCAGATGTGATATGGACCATTTTTCATGTAATACAATCATGTGAAATACATTTGTAACTGGATGTTAATTGGATAAGTAGATATTAAATGAAAGGTGTTTTCAAGCAGACAGGAAAAAGGGAGAAGCAAACATACATAAAAGCCTGGCTCCAGTTTTGGAAAGGGAGCCAGGTCTTTGGTAACCAGTGAGAGGGAGGGAGGTGGAGCAGAACAAGAAATGCTAAGTGATACTACTGGAAGATGAACTCTTCTTTTCTTCAGGAAAGAAGCTGTATAGAGGAGTTATATTTGTCATATAGAGAAGATTTTAGTATGACTGAGTCTGAGCAGTGTTAGAAAGTGGACATAGATAAAAAAATTAAAAAATTAAAAAAATCCTAGTCAGACTGAGTTAACCTTGAGCAAAGAGTTGTACATGTTGTAGTAATCAGTGTAAACCAAATAAAGGAAAAGGCATGGATTACCTAGTTTTTCAGGAATGTCTGGTGAGCAACAAGAGAGGAGCAGATGGAAAAATTACCATTGTTATTTCTTATTATATACTACCTTCCCACAGGATAAGAGGATTATCTTCTTAAGTACTAGTATGTAAATCAGGGCATTGCTAAAGTCACTGTTAATTTAGTAAACACTAAAAACATAGCTGATCATAAAAAAGTGTCATGATTTAAGTGCTGAGTTTAGCCTCACCAAAAAAGCTTGTGTTGATAATAGCTTTTTAAAAGTGTCATCTGCAGTTAACATGCTAATACACACTTTTTTTTTTTTCTTCTTTTAAGGCAAAGGTGGGCAAGACACCTGGATAAACTCTGTTCTGAGAGTCTGAGAATAGCAGAGAGATAACCAGAGTTAAATCTGCTCATGGGACATTACAGAAGAGAAGAAAATGCCTCCCTACATCTGGAGAGCACATCAGGCAATTAAGAGGTGTATGTTGTACTGGAGTGCTAAAGTAATACAGGTCTATGTAATAGGAAAAGCTGAACAGTAGAATTTAAATCTCTCCTATACAGGACAAGAGCGGCAAAATGCCCATGGCAGATGGGAAGATTAAAGCAGAAGGACATAGAGCTTAAGAGAAAAAGGATTTGAGACAGACAAAATCAGGAATCTCCTTGGGTGACTTCATCCCCAGGAGAAGAGAGAAGGGAGATTTTGTGAAACCTAAAACACAAATAGAAGACATTCTTGTAACACAGCAAAATCAATCAATCCCTCAAGTTGGCTGAGTCAGAGCGAAAAAAAGTTCTCTTCAGTCTAAACACTTGGGCTTCTTTTAGCACTCTCAGTTTTATGAATCACTCATCTTACTAATATGACAGGTCACGGAACTCATACAGAGCTCTCTATGTTGACTACAGCTGAACATAAAGAGAATATTTTCAAGTATCTCACAAGTCTCATTGATTAACAAAAAAAAAAACACCAAAAGCCTGTGTGTCTGAAAATGGCCAAAATCCCCCTTCAGTGGGATTCAGGTTTCTGAAACAGTTAGACATTTTCATAAGAAACTAAATATAGAAAATGTGTCACCTTCATTTCATTGATTTAAAAAGTAGGATTCTAATCCCATTCTTGAAAGCACTTGAGCACTTTTATTAAGTTCCTTTCTAAACTGTGAACATATGTTCAGTTTGCAAGTCTGCAGGTTGCACTTATTCACACTACCACCTGTAATGGATTTGAATACAAATATTTATTACAACTTAATCTCTACTGAGAGCATCATTCACAAAACTGTAGATGAAAAGCCAAGCTGACAGGACACAGATGAGTGCTAATACATTTGACCTTTTGCTTGCAATAATCAGCTTTGATATTAACACAGTCCTCCTTTTTTTTGTTATAACACCACTAGCCATAATCCATTCCAGAATCTGGAAATTGACTTCCCCCCAAAACCCCTTATTCAGTTGTCTTCATTATCTGTCTAGTCTAAAGAAGACAGAATTCTTTTCAGTCACCATGGGTTTTGTAAAACATTGACACAGTAATAATTGTCACATATCACATATGTGCTGATGGTATTCAAGGGAGTTTAGTTCGACACTCATTTCACTGAAATAAAATAAAAAAGAAATCTGCAGAGACTGCCATCGTGTTTTTTATAAGACAGCTAAAATAGCACAAATAAACATGATGTAAAATAATCCATTTCATATTAGTGAATGCCCTGCTTCTGCTCAGTATTAAGGCAAGGTCCTGGGGAAAATTTTTGACTGTTTAAGAATTACATTATAATGTAACCTTCACAACTGCTCCACTATGATTCTGTCCCATCCAATTTCCTTTCTGTTATCAATTGTGGCAATGATTAAAATTCTTTCAGTGCTTTCTAGTTCTTCCATTAGCTACCCCAAGGTTCTGGACACCCCTGAAAATTTGTTTCCACTCTTTTCACTACTTGTTGAGAGTAAATAAAACAGGTAAGTCTTGCAAATCTATAAAACACGTGTACTACTATACCTTCATGCTTTTATCCACTCATCACATTTCTTGTTAATAAAACATTTAATATATATTAAAATATAATTATGTACACACAAAAAATACATCTCCTTAATTAATATTTTAAATGCATTACACTGGAAGAAGTTTCCCAGAGGCACTGTGGAGTAACTCAAAAGCAATATGTACATGGTCCCGACCAACCTGCTGCAATTAGAATCATAGAATCACAGAATGCTTAAGGTTGGAAGGGACCTCTGGAGGTCATCTAGTCCAAACCCCCTGCACACGCAGGGTCACCTAAAGCACGTGGCGCAGGGTGGCCTCCAGGCGGGTTTGGAAGATCTCCAGAGAAGGAGACTCCACAACCTCTCTGGGCAGCCTGTTCCAGGGCTCTGTCACTCTCACTGTCAAGAACTTTTCCTTAAGTTCCTGTGGAACTTTTGATGCTTCAGTTTCTTGAACAGAAGGGTTAGACCAGGTGATCTTAAAAGTCCCTGCCAGCGTCAGCCATTCTGTAATCCTGTTCAGGTATTTAGATTTTAGATGATTAGATGTTTTAGATTAAAGCAGTGCATACTGCAATCAGAATATGGAGACTGGACACCTTTTCTTTCAAAAGTTCCCAGAACAAGTCACTAGTCTTCCCCTAAAATGGATGAAATCAAGATATCACTCAAAGAAAGCATATTAGATAAGAAAAAAAAAAGTAGCTTAATACATAAATTTTTTAAATAAAAAAACATATATAAGTGGATAAAAGAAAAATATTTCAAATATAACAACATTATTTCATTTATTAATGCAATTGCACTGTCCTCAGAGTTAAAGGTAGCCTTGAGAGGGCCAAAGTTGTGAGCAGTGCTTCACATCATGAATAAACAATAAACCGCCATAAACATGAAAAACAGGCGAAGTCCATCAATTATTTCATTCAGATAACAAGTGAGCAGAGCACTTAACAAATAATGTTAGATAGAAGTTAGGGTGATTTAAGAAGATGAAGCAAATCTACATATTTTATTAACTTAATAATTCATTTACTTCACTGTATTACAGCCACACCTTTCATCTACCAAAAATCTAGAGGAAATGTGAGGCGGTTTCATCTATCCTAATTTATCCCATTTATAATAAGTATTTTGAGAAAGCCTTAGTTTTAGACTTAGAAAAATACAAACAGAAAACTTTGGAGAGGCAAACTAACGCTACATTGGAGCTAGTCAATTAAAACATTCTGGGATGCCAAGATCCTAGCAGCAGGGTAGTATAAACAATGTTCTCTGGGAATGGTTCCTAAAGAAACTGATGACATTTCTGAGTCTGTTCATAGTTTCCACTACTCATATCACTTTGTGACCTCAGCGAAAGTGTTCAGAGGGATGTTCATCTCACTAATGCAAAGCCTTTGCTAGAGGCTAATGGCCTGGGCTCCTATAGCCAAGTGATGCCCTTGGGAAGCAAGTTGTCTTAGGTGGATTAATCACCACTTGTTTACCCTCATTATCTATGGGGAAAGAGTAGGCAAGCAGCTTATGCAAGGTGTCTGTTAGGAGTTTAGGCAGAAATATATCCCAGCTTCAATCTCAATTGACCAGATACCAATAACAGAGTGAGATGTGAAGATTCAGCACAAAGACAGTGAACACTTTACAAACATGGCATAAATATGAATCTATGCTATATATACAGATGGAAAAATGGCTTATAAAGTTCCAAGATACTGAAATAGTTCATAATGCAAAATGCTAAGTATTACAGAAAACTGCAAGACAAATTGACTCACAAGCCAAGTTGGAGCTCTTTAACTGGTTGCTATGTGAATGAGCAAACTTAATGACTTGTATTTTGTAAGTTAATTATATCACTTCCACTCTCAAATTGTTTTAAAAGATTCGATAGAAACTTTCTATAAGAAATTGGATGCCAAATCTCACTTTTTCTGTGTTGAAACACAGAAGAGCCATTTATTAAAAGCATTATATGTCTGCACTGTTAACAATAAGAAAGGCCTTGGATTTGACAGCCTAAATTGTATATACATGGAGTTGTGCTTCTTTTTTCTTCTCCCATTTGTTCTTTTTTAATATTAATATATGATTATACACAGAAATTAGCTATAGTTATTTAATTGTAGGGCTTCATCAGAAGTAACAATCAGATAAACATAAGTGAATTATATGATCACTATGCACTTAAGTCTAAAATAAAATTACAATTAAAATTCAGGGAACATTGTTGTTCAATCAAATGCAGGTGTTGAAGAGCAATCTGTCATTTTTATGAGATTGTAATGATGAAGGCAGATGTATTTTGATAATAACTTTTTGATTAATCAACAATTCTGTTTTTTTATTGAACAGAATAATGCTAAAGTGGCATCAGTTGCTTACGAAGGTAGAAGCAATTTTTCATCACTGAGCTTTTTCAGCACCCATAGGTTCCAGGTTAGTAAAGAAAGTTAGTTGCTTTTGTCCATAACTGTTTGCTCATAGTAGACATATTATGTCCTTGTATTATTCCTCAATTATGGCCTTCTGAGCTTCACTGCATGTACAGAAAATCTGTTGTGTCCAAGAGTGAATTCAGTGGGATTGTGTGGCTTAAATCCACATTGCCTTCAAAATGACACCCTAAATTGTCATCAGGATCAAACTCACTTTCAACAAATGCTTGAACATGGCGACATGGGCAGCAGAACCCAATTCTTTTGTGCCTGTGTACACAGCATCAGCTGGCGGCTCATTGTGCCCAGACAGCTGCTTATAAGTTTCCTTGTTTCTGTTCTCAAGATAATCTCTTTTGAAATCCTAGGCATAGTTTTACTAAAGTGATGTCATTTGCACAATTTTAACTTGAAAAGTAAGTTGTTTAGGACAAGTATCACTGCAGCTTTATGAATGTACATCACCTAGCACAGTAAGTCCTGATCTTATTTTATCAAATATTTATGTTGCATAATCATTTTAAGATTGGTATTTTGACAAGGAAAAATCATTTTATCGGAAAATAAAAAGGTAAAAATACTTGGACAAATGACATCTGATAAACTAATGTCATTATTTAACACGTTTGTATGCCAGCTAAGGCAGATTCTACCTGCACAGATTCTACCTGCGTCTCTGAGTGGCTGATGACAAACCCAGATACACAGCTGGGATGCCAAACTGCAAGCCAACCCTCTCCTCTGAGGAGTGTCATCGATGGTGAGTGTCTCATGCCCAGCCTGCCTCAGAGCTGTGTAGGTACCCACTGCTCAACACAATGTTTTCTGTGGTTGGTAGGTCCATCCAAGAGCCAGAACAGCATATGTGTTGTGTTGTTTGCTTCTTTTTTTTTTTTTTTTTTTTTAAATCAAGTGTAAAATCTGGGATTTGCACTTGACCTAGATGTTTCAGCTCCATACTGATAGAAGATTGTCCCAGGTGGCATGTGAGGCACCAACGCCAGTGCTGTATGGCAACTACTGCAACAGGAACATATTTATGAAATGTCGTATAATATGCCTTAAACCTCGTAGCCATCCAGGCTACATTTCCAGTCCTTTACAGCAAATGATTCACCTACTGGAAGACAAAAAAAGACAAAATTCTCACCCGCAGAGGTGGGAATAATAAGCTGCTATATGTCAGTATTGCTCACTTGTGACAAGAAAACCCCAAAGGAGAGGTGCATAAGCTAATGAGCTATTTAACAAATAATTAAAATGGCTGAGAAGATACTGCTGTTAAGATAAAAACTTCTAAGCTGGACAATCTCTCAAAAGTCTTACAGCCTCCTGAGTATTCCTTAGTATGTTAAATAATTAACATCAAGTGCAAGCCTTGCTGTATGGCAAAATCAAATGAAATGTAGTAATACTGAAGGAAAAATGATGTGCTTATATTTCTTTTTTCTTGACAGGTGCAATATTATTTTGAAAAGCTGAAAGATAGCTGTTCAGGAGAGCTAAAAATTTTAAAGATTTAGTACCTTAGAAGCAGCATAATCTCACCAGCAGAGCACATGGTCTCAGGTTTAGCTTCCATATTGTATGAGTGATTTAACTCTATGCCTAAGCATGACCACTGTGCTTTTCCACAAAGAATGTAACCAATTCCTGCCTTATTTCATAGTTACAAAGTAAGGAACATTTATGGCAGCATAAGTAAGCAAGTAATAAACTGATTCTGTTTATTTCAGCAAATGATTATTTTGTCTTTGGACATAACTACTGAGACTATTAAAGTGTAATTTCCAGGCTTAGCTTCCAATATATATGTGGCTTAATTGGAAATATTAAATTGCTAATGTCTAACAGTATAAGAGGTTTTAATTAACATATATTAAAATTTTAAAAGTATAAGTGGCTGTTGCTACCAGAGATATTATTAGTTATTATTAATCAAAGATAGATGAAGTTTTTCTTGTTTGTGAGTCTATTGCCCTTCATTCTTTTGGCCAGCAATAAGGCACAATACACTAAGCACAATGGTTGAGTGAATACACAACTACAAGCTACTTTCTGCAGATAGGTCCTAAAAACTTGCTTAAATCAACAAGAACCACTGGCCTGTATGCAGAAGATTTAGGATGAAACTTGGTCTTTCCAGCCTGAATTACAAATAACATCAGCTCTACAGCATTTAAAGCAATTAGAAATGTCCTTGCAACTGAGAATTATTCCCACCAGTCACTGGACAGTCATATGAACTAATCGGCATTTATCTGTAAAAATGTGCTGATTTTGCAATTGTTAGGGTACAGGCCATGAACCTTTACTTCCATAAATGGTATATGGTATGCAATTTCAAGTACTACTCTGACACAGTTAGGAAATAGGTCTCTGGCAGTGGAGTATCTCCACCTGTTTTACCCTTACTTTGTGATGACTGTCAACAATAACCAACTTCTATTTTAATAACTTGACCAATATTTCCAAAAACATCGAGTCAATACTTATAACGGTGAGCCTTTGAAGCAAGTTCTGTCTTCTCCAGGTTACCTATGTAACCTGGGTCCCTTCTCCAGGGACCTATGTAAAAAAAAAATGTGAAGTTTCCCCCATTTTACACTTTCTTCAGAAATCCTTGTATATTTTTGGTTCTACATTTTGTGAAAATAAAAAACTTGACAGGCTGCTTATAATCAAAATCCCTAAGGAATCATCAAGTGAAGGTTTTATTTATTCCAACCAAACTATCACAACACATTGGACAAGCAAAAATTAGGATCATCCAGTTGCTTGGAAGAAGATTTAGGTCACTAACAATAAAGAAGCCCCTCTGTCCACATGCAACTGTGATTACACAGCAAGTTAGGTGGGTAGTCTCATCTCTGATTCCTGCTAAAGCTTTACTAGCACTTGATAGCTGGGTACTGATTATCCATCCTGAAGTGCTTGATTATATCATCTAATCTCACATTTCTGGTATGCACAGAGTTGACCTGCAACATATTTACAGTGGAAATCTTTTAGAGTTGTTTCTTAAGCCAAAAGACATACGTGAATATTTCACAAGTTCCTCAGTCTTTGCTACATAAATCCATATGAGTAAATTATAGATTATCAATCCAGTTCCACTGGTAATGGATCAATGAAAATACAAGCCAATATTTTTGTTTTTTTTTTCTCTTATACTGAGAATATTGTTCTGTTATTCAAGTGATTGTTGATCATTCCAGTTTGACAATTCATAATTATACTTCTTTGATTTTATACTGGATTTTGTCCCATTTCTGTTGCTGTAATACACTGTATACAGTCACCACCGGGCAGATTTGCTTAATGAAACTGCCCTGAAGAAGTACGATTTAGTGAATATGAAGACGGTCTACATTTTTGCTTCATCTTAGAGGAGCCCTTTTACAGGCAGTTAGCCTTTTTCTGTCAAGTAGTTTTCCTATTATCTAGTTCCAGAGGGTTCCCTTGAAATGAGAAGTGCCTTGCTTATTTTTAAGTAGGAGACTACAAACACAAAATATAAGATTAGAATACATTCTGACATTCTTCCAGGATTTTGTGAATGTAGGGAGGATGGGGCCAAATTCTCTTTCTTGGCTGACAACAAGTTAACCATGAGCAATGTGCCGTTGTGGCCAAGAAAGCCAATGGGATTATGGCCTGCATGAGGAGGAGCATTGCCAGCAGGTCGAGGGAGGTGATCTTCCCCTTCTACTCAGCTCTGGTGAGGCTGCACCTGGAGTATTGTGTGCAGTTCTGGGCTCCCCAGTATAAGAGAGATGTGAAGCTTCTAAAGAGGGTCCAGCGTAGAGCAACAAAGATGATTCAGGCACTGGAGCATCTATCTTATGAAGAAAGACTTAAGTGAGCTGGATCTGTTTAGCCTAGAGAAGAAAAGACTGAGAGAAGATCTGGTCAACATGTACAAGTAGCTGAGGGTAGAACATAAAGAGGATGGGGCCAAACTCTTCTCAATGGTGGTCAGTGACAGGACAAGGGGTAATGGGTACAAGCTGAAACACAGGAAGTCTTTACTGTGAGGGTGACAGAGCCCTAGAACAGGCTGCCCAGAGAGGTTGTGGAGTCTCTTTCTCTGCAGATCTTCAAATCCCGCCTGGATGCCACCCTGTGCCATGTGCTCTGGGTGTCCCTGTTGGAGCAGGGGGGTTGGACTAGGTAATCCCTAGAGGTCCCTTCCAAGGTTAATCCATTCTGCAGTTCTGTGATTTTCTCTGTGACTTTTTGCATTCAGGACCACCACCAACCGAAGAGGAGGGTGTTTGCTTTGTTTGTTTGTTTGTTTGTTTTGTAAAGAGTTAGTTCTCCTGAGGAGAGGATTATGATATCCAGTCTATTTCATCCTCCTTGTCAGGAGGATGAAAAAAGTAGATACACCACATTCCAGTTCCCCAGGAAGGGCAACAGCTGCTCGGCTAGAGGCTTGTTCCAGCATCATAATCTCATTGGAATTACAGAGACATGGTGGGACACATGTGGGACATGGCTCACATGACTGGAGTGCTGCCATGGAAGGCTATGTACTTTTTAGGAAGGACAGACTGGGAAGGTGAGGTGGTGGAGTTCGTGTTTATGTTAGAGAGCAACTGGAATGCATAGAGCTCTACCTGGGGGTGGATGATGAGCGAGTTGGGAGTTTATGGGTAAGGATTAGAGGGCAGGTTAATGTGGGAGTCACTGTGGTAGGTGTTTTCTACAGGCCACTCACCTGATCAGGATGAGGAAAATGATGAGGCCTTCTACAGACAGCTGGAAGTAGCCTCACAGTCTCAGACCCTGGTTCTCATGGGAGGTTTCAACCACCCTGACATCAACTGGAAAGACAATACAGCCAGGCACAAACGGTCCTATAGGTTTCTGCATAGCATTGATGATAACTTTTTAACACAGATTGTGGAGGAGCTAATGAGGAGACGTGGGCTACCGGACCTCTTACTAACAAATACAGAGGGACTTGTTGGAGATGTGAAAGTGGGGGGTAGCTTCGACTCCAGTGACTATGAGCTAGCTGAGTTTAGCAACCAACGAGGAGGCAGCAGGGCTGTAAGTAGCCTTGCAACAATGGACTACAGGATGGCCAACTTTGACCTCTTCAGAGATCTCCTCAGAATAATTCCATGGGCTAAGGCTCTAGAATGAAGGGGGCCCAAGAGAGCTGGTCAGTATTCAAGCAGCACTTCCTCCACACTCAGGAGCGGTGCATCTCTATGAGTAGGAAGTCAGCCAGAGGGGGCAGGAGGCCTGTGTGGATGAGCAAGGAGCTGCTGTTTCTTGTTTTCTTACTCAAAAATCATAAGCATCTACACATACTCATTGGTATAAAAACAAAGTTAAATTAAACAAGTATATCAAGCCCAGCTTTAATTTTGAAGAGTTTCCATGGTGAATCCAAATTCTTTGTTCTGTTTCATTGATGTTTAATTGTCTTCATCAGGCCCTTCACAAAGCTGTTCGTCAGACCATCATCTTGCCTATACCACCAAACTGCAGCTTTACCTGAGATGTGCATCTGTATTTTTTGAAATAACCTAAGTTCTATGTTTAAAATACAAAATGAAAGGCAGAGACAGAAAGCCTGTTCCTAGACTTCAGACCTTGCTGGTGGACAGTATTGCTCATCTATCTTTAGGGCTCTGTGATTGGAGGACAGATATGGAACTGGAAGACCACAGACCTCATCACAGCTAGTTTTTCAAAATCCTGTTGGTACCCTGGGATGGAAGAAATGCAGTGTTGTCCAGGGCAGTTGCGGAACAGCAGAAGTGGCCAAGGCCACGCCAGCTCTCACATGGGCCCTTCTGTGTTGGGCTGCTGGTGTGCCTCCCACCTTTACTCCCTCCTGTCACACCGATACCAAGGGACATCAGTCAACTTGCTCAGTGCTGAGCTAGAAGAAACTGTGACCCCATGCTCCCAGGATATTAGGTAGGTCTATTTTCAAGCTTTATTTAAAAAATATTTTAGAATGCCCTGTGTACTGCTAGGGCCATATTTGTTTGAGTGCTCAATTGTCTGCTCAAACAAGAGTTTGGATTCACTCAGCTATTCCTTTTATCCTTGTGGGCTTCTGCCACAAAAATACTGAGAAGAACACTCCCCTCTTAATTAAGCTACCCAAACAAGGCGTTTTAACCACTTCTGCCCTACATAGCATTCAAATGTTACACTACTGACTTTACCTTTTTATAGATGCAAACAGTTTCTGGCTGACAGCACAACTGCCAATTTATTGTCTTTCAACCATTTCTCCTGCTTAGATTTGTCCCTTGTCACATTTTTTCCTACCTCTAAGCTGTCACCACCTTCCCCTAAGCTACACCTGGGAGAAGAGGAGAAAATTAATTGTGTCATTTTCACATAACATCTTTCTACCACCATAACCCTGGAATTGTTAGCTCCTTACAATTACAGCAAGTTTGCTTATGTATAGCTTCATTTATTTAAATAGAACCATTTCTGATTGACACATGCAGATACGTAAGGAGAATCTTGCCCTACGTCTTTGTCATTGTGAGTTATTTCAAGTATAAGAACATTATTTACTACTTCAGTCAAATAAGAATAAATATAAATAGACACCTATTGCTGCTATACTTCCCCCTTTTCCTCCCCCAAAATAGAATTAATGAGCTCTGACCAAACAGTTTTGGATAGTTTTAGATTGGGCTGGTAGGGGATTTTTTTTTTTGGAATATATATATATATATATATATATGTATATTGACTAGTTACATTTTAAATTTGCTTTAAGATTTCATCTTTGGATTACTTCTGAATAATAGTGAAAAAGTAAGAAACTTTTGTGTTGAGAAAAGCTTTCTTTGGAATTCTATTCTGCTTTGCTAGAAAAGCCATCATTTTCAATTCTGACCTCTGAATCAACACAGAGGTCCACTATTTTGACTGATTCCATTCAATTTTGGAGGGCTCTATGAAGGGAACTATGGAGTTCTCATTTATTGCCTCCCTGTGACAGGGAGCCTGTGACAGGAGAAAGAAAACACACTTTATGTGTCAAAGGCAGAAATGAAATCTTAACAGTTTAATCAAAGAATTACTATAAGTCAAGATCTATTTTTTACAGAAAAGAAAAAAATAGGTAAATAAAGAGAAGGAAAGGAAAGGAAAGGAAAGGAAAGGAAAGGAAAGGAAAGGAAAGGAAAGGAAAGGAAAGGAAAGGAAAGGAAAGGAAAGGAAAGGAAAGGAAAGGGGAAGGAAGGGAGAAAAGAGAGAAAGAGAGAGAGAGAGAAAGAGAGAGAGAGAAAGAAAGAAAGAAAGAAAGAAAGAAAGAAAGAAAGAAAGAAAGAAAGAAAGAAAGAAAGAAAGAAAGAAAGAAAGAAAGAAAGAAAGAAAGAAAGAAAGAAAGAAAGAAAGAAAGAAAGAAAGAAAGAAAGAAAGAACGAGAAAGATCTCAGTAATAAACACACAGTTAAAGTTGCAATATTCAGGTGTATCAGCATCTGCCCCTTGCTCTGATGTTATGCCTGCCCTTTCACTGTTTCTGTAGCTGATAAATGGGTGTTGGTCTTGGCCCAGAGTAGCTGTGAGCTTTAAAACTCGTCAGCATCTGTAGACCCTCACTGGAAGGAGTAAGAACTTCATTATGGTATTTTTTCCTCCTCACGCTGAAAAGCTATTTTCATGTATTTCGCAGAATCATAGAAGAGCTGAGTTTGGAAGGCACCTCTCAAGCTCATTTGGTCCCATCCAATCGTAGTCAGCTAGCGCAGGTTGCCCAGGACACGTCCTGTCAGTTTCTGAATTTCTATAAAGATGGAAATTGCACAGCCTCTTGAGAGAGGAACAGTGTTTGTTCCAGTGCTAAGTCACTCTCACAGTTTCTCCTCTGTTTCTAATGGCACTCAAATATGCATGTGCACACACACACACACAGTGACATGAGCACACATCCCATCTCATGGGGGTACAAGATCAGGGTGCCGGTGTCTCCTACCTTAAAGTGTTGACACCTTTTGTGTCACCACATGCGTGTGTCTCCAGTGGGAGAAGTGGGTGCCCTGGTGCTGCACTGTGGCTCCAACCACCTGCTTCAAAGGAACCCGCTCAGGGCACTACCAGCACCCTGCAGTGCGGGTCTCACCGCATGCCCACTGCTTGCTCCCGACTGAATGTTGCCTGCCCACCCACAGCAGCGTCAGCCCTGTCGCTGTGTCCTCTTCTATCCGTTCTATCAGGAACTCGTATCAGTTGGGTTGTGCTCCTTTTCCTGCGCAATTTTGCTTTGCTACTCTTTTTTTTTTTTTTTTTCCATTTTCACACTAAATTATTTTCAGAATTCTTCTTTTTAGCATCTCTTAAAATGTATTAGTAACACTAATTCTCATACTACAGAGTTCTGTGTGTTTTGTGGCAGGGAGGTGATAAATTTTACTGGCATATTTTTGCCTCCTGGAGTGTTTGTTAATTATATTGAACTGAACAATAAAATGAATGGATTGCTGAAAGCAAGTATATACAATAGAAAAAAAAAAAAGGCTTGTACAGAGTTCTTCCATTTTTTTTCTTTTCTTTTTTTTTTCCATCTAAATGTTCTCACCCTTTTGGACCAAAAGAAGGGGTGCCACTGAGCTTTTTAGGTAGATCAATACAGTCCAATATAACTATATCTCACAGAAAAAAAAATCTTTGCAATAGATAAACTCTGGTGAAATATATTTCCTCATAAAGAAACTGGAGATATTTTAGGAAGAAATCAAATTATTTGAAGATATGTTGGTACTATATTGTCCTATAGCTGACTGGAAATCACAGAAAATAAAGTGTTCTGTTGCAAAGAATTCACATCGATATATATATGCACATTATTTACACGTTCTTAGGAGTTAGTACCTCATGTAGGTCTCAAGAGTTGCATGATATGTACATAATATAATCTTTCTTTGTAGAAGGCAAGAGACACAGTGACCAGAAAGTTAAGCGGATGGGAAATAAATAAATAAATAAAACACAGTAAATACACAGACCGTTTACTAAACCCAGCCCCAAAAACTGTTGCTCTTAAGAGAGAATGAAGGAAATGGTAAAATGTTTCTTTCATGAACTATACAAGAATCTCTTAACACTGAAATATTCCTATTATTAGACAAGGAAACAGAAGTCATTTTGCTAATAAAGTTCTGAACTGGGTTCTCAGAAAAAGTGGGATTAGCTTTTACTAGTCTTACCACTTGGTTTGAATCATACTAGGAAATTGCAATCTCTCTGCAAAAAATTAGTTCTCCCCAAAGCAAAGAAAAAAAAAAGAGTAAATATCTAAAGGTCACATTCATTTTTATTATCAATATTTGCATTATCTTGTTATGATTATATAACTATCATTCCATTTTTTTTTTAACCTCCTTCTTCCTATCATCAAGCAGCAGTAGCCTACAAGGAGTCTGTGACTTCCATTTCACAAGATTAATTCATTCTTTCCTCAGAAAAAGTTGAGCAACTTTCTTTTCTTTTTATCTTATGAAGGAAATACAACTCTTCCAAAGGTTTTTATTGTCTTAAACTTTTCTTATCTGCTCTCAACATTTCAACCTTCTAACATTATTACTTCTTCAACATGACTGTGAATTCCACTTCTGGTTTTGTTATTGACTAATCACATTGCTCGTATATCAGTAAATTACCTTCTTCTTCTTTTTTTTTTTTCCTGAAATGGTTTTATAACCAGTGCAGATCTGTAAGAGAGAAAAAAAAAAAAAAACTTCAGCAAACTGTTAATATTAAATGTGTGAAGGGCAGAAATATTGTTATTACTGTTACTATTATTATTATCTTGAAAACATAATTTATGCAAAGCATTTTCTTAAAGAAGCAGTCTGAGTCACGACTGTGGATAAAACACTTTATTATTTAAATTCCTTGGATTTTTTCCCCTCAATCTCAAGAGAAATTTAAAGGTCTATGGGGTAATCAAAAAATTGTCCCATGTTTAGATGAATGGAAGCATAGCATTTCAGCAGAGATTTGCCCATTTGCACCAGAAGAAAACATAAACCTTATTTCTTAATGTGGAAAAAAGAATGATTTTAAAGGATAATGAAAAATGATTATAAATCCTTTTAGAATTCATATTAATAAAAATGTCTTCTCCCTGAAAAACCTTTGAATCAAAATCTCACATTTCAAATATTTTTATTCTGTAGTTCATTTCTAATCAAGTCTAGTTCAGATTTATAAGATTTATTGGCTTTAGTCAGTTTAGAAATAATTAAATCATATCCCTCTATTATTATCTCTGGGTTGAAAACATTCCCTTCTGTCTCCATTAGGCTTATATCCAATTGCTCACATTTTTTCTCACTGGCAGTAACCGTTTCACACAGGGAGTCCAGCTGTTAGGCCATAATATCGTTGTCCTAATCTATCATATTCAATGACTTATAGAAAGTTAAATCACTTCTGAGGCCTACCGTGAGGAGCAACTATCGAAAGATAACTTTGCTTGTATAGGACAAGATGCTTTTAGAGGTGAGCATGATGTTTATTCTTGTTTCAGCAGTCTCCAAAATACTGTAGTTACCCCTCATGTTTCAATATGTAAGATAACTGATTTTTTTTGTTAATTTCACATAATTTTATGTTTTTCTGCATTTTATTTTGAGGAAAATGTTGCCTCTTTTGCTAGTGAATATAAATCTTGCTAAGCTTGCTTAGGCCAGCAGCCAAACTTTAACTTTATGGCGTGAATTCAAAAGCCTTAAATAATGTTCAATTTTACATATGTTTGACCTCAGACTTGATGCATGTGGAAGAATATTGGATTTTATTTGCTTTGAAATTCAAAAATCAGATAATTCATTCACACTTAATATTATTCTTTTCTCATCCTTAAATAATGAATTTGTTTTTAGTGTTGCAGGCAGAACCCTGACTGATGGCCAAATTTTGAACTTTGGGAAAGTGTTTCCCAAAAATATTGACTGTAAAATATTTTGGAAACTTTTAAATTTAAAAAATCTTAGGTAAATACAAGTATTATTGTTATTATTATAAATAAACACGTGACTCTAGAATTTTTACTGTGTTGAGAGAAGATTAAAAGTTTATATAAAATGTCATATCTTAACCTTTGTGGCACTAAGAGTTGACATGATGCTCACTTAATATTCTTCACTCATTCTGCTGGAGACCTAAGGCAGCTTGTCATCCGAGGTGTATTAACCAGCGTGACAGAGACTACAGGGATATTTTGACACATGTCAAATCAGGGTAATAGCTATATTACCCAGGCAGCATAAGGAGATGATTATGAAATTCCACTGCACAGCAAACCTGTCACCATCTGGAATAGAAACTGATTTTTTACAGAAAAATTGTTTTTGTGTTTGTAAGTACAAATACCTTGATAGAAGATATTACTTATACATCAGTCTAGATATATCTATATTTGGGATAATAGAATTTTAGAGTAAATAAATTTGATGCCTTGTATCAATGGTATTATTCTTTAGAAAAAAAGAAGAATCTTTGCTGGATACTTTTCATGGATTTATGGTGAGGAATGAGCATGCTAAACTCTTTCACCTTAGCTATTGAAGTATAGCAATTGCTAAAACCTTCTATAGCCCAGTTTTAAGCAGAAATAGAAGCCCTTACTTGTGAAATTGGGGCGTCCTTACCTATGGAGACAAAAACTACTGTGGCAATTGGTTATTCAGATGTGGTGTAGTAATAACCAGAAAAATTCACCATGTCCATATGAGCAACATAAATGGGCCCAAGATGCAAGCCCAAGAGCTGCCACCAGCTTGCCCATGCTGTCATGGTCTCTACAGGAGCTTCGTGAATGTGAGGGACACTATGGCCATATACAGTCTGCTTCCTAGGGTGCCACAGCCCTACTGTCTGCAGCCTCTTTGCCCTCTTTGCCCTCGGAGCAATGCCTGGGGCACTGGGGCAGCCAAGCGCAGACAGCACAACACAAGCAAAAAGTCACTTTGCTGTAAAAATGGAGGGAGAAAGAAAGTCCTGGTGGGAAGGAGCTTCCTTTGAGTTGTTTTTGCTTTGTAGCTCAGGTCACTGTTGCTTTATATGCTGGTATAAAGATAGATGTTCCTTTCAGAGGAAGGAGCTGACTTGTCCCAAACCACAGAACCACAGAATCACAGAATGGTTGAGGTTGGAAAGGACCTCTAGAGATCTTCTAGTCCAACCCTCCCTGCTCAAGCAAGGACACCTAGAGCACATGGCACAGGGTGGCAGCCAGGAGAGTTTTAAAGATCTCCAGAGAAGGAGACTCCACAACCTCTTCAGGCAGCTTGGGCTGCTCTGTCACCCTCATAGTAAAGAAGTTTGTAAAAAAACAACAAATCCCATCTCATGTATGCAAATACACTTGTAGGAGCTTAAATCACAGTTATGTCTGTAATATATACTTGCAAAACATATACTTAACATATGTTTGTAAAAAAATACAAAGGGCAAACCTGTGTTCAGGCTTAAACATTCATGCAGATGTCC
The DNA here is from genome assembly GCF_059628265.1 of Tinamus guttatus. Taxonomy (NCBI): domain Eukaryota; kingdom Metazoa; phylum Chordata; class Aves; order Tinamiformes; family Tinamidae; genus Tinamus; species Tinamus guttatus. The sequence goes on from NW_028288917.1 coordinate 2,391,318, forward strand.
AAGTCTGGAGAATTCCTATATAGAATTGCCATTTTCTGAAAGAATATTATCTCACTTTCTCATGCAGACATGAGTTAACTAGAGGAAGAAAGGGATAAATTTAGTCGTAATACATGTTTCTTTACCGTGTGATACAGCAGTAATACATATCTGAGCACTTTATGTGTGCATCCCTGCAATACTGACTAATTTCTATAATTACTAAAAAGTTCTATAATTTCCATATGCTACCTATGGTGTCCTTCTTAAAAATCCTGGGAGAAAAATACTTTTTGCCTGCATTATTACATTCATATGCAGCGATAATTACTAAAATGACAGAATGGAGTAGAGATGGATGTAGTGTGGGTAGGCTGGAGAGTGTCTCTAAGGTAATGTCAAGTAAGAGGTATGAAAGATAGATTCTTTGAGCCAGAATTAGCTGGACTTCTTATTGATGGTATTTAGTCTCTTGATTGTCACTTCAGTTGTTAGAACAAAATAGCAGATTTTTTTTCCAGGAATTAAAAGCTTCAACAACCTCTCTCTCACTCTTTCTCAAAATTTATATAAAATACAGGTTACCTAATAGTGTTACTTTTTTCACATTGCTAAAATGAACAACACGTCCTTCTGTTCCAGCAATTATTATGTTAGCATAATGTTAACAAATGTAAGCTTCTGCCAAGCTGCTGCTCCCTATAGCACTTTGAAAATACTACTCATATTAAGGACACAAAATAATTTGCATTTAAGGTGATTGCTGTCAGTAAATCCATTCATTAGCAGAACATTGGAATTATTTACTTATGACCAGACTGTCCAGCTTTACCCAGGCAGATATGCAGGTTATCACAGTAGCTAATATACAGTGTAGGTGCAAATACAGCCCAAAATAAATGATTAAATGTACTGAACAACAAAGATTTATTAGGAGTAAACTCAAATGAAAATTATTGAGCTACTCACATGAATAAGTGTTATTCAGCTTGAGGGAATAGGAAACTCTGACCCCTTTAAGTGTTAGCATGGCAGCAAAGAACAAAGTAAACAAAATAAATCAGTGAACCATAGCCACAATTATCTAGAGAAAATTGATTTTTAAAAATGCTGAAAATAAATCTTAATAGCTATGCATGCCACTGAATCTAGCACATTTCTCCAATAGAATAAATTGATAAATGTAGTCCATTTCACTGCCAGATGTTACTGAAATTATTTCAGGATCTATAAGCAAGAATAGTGTATGCATAATCACATGTTGTCATAAATTTGGCAGTTCTCATCTTTGCTTCATTGCACTGCATGGTTCCCATTTGTCATTTAGTGTCTCAAAGCCTCAAGCAGGAGCCATTACAGTGCTTCAGTTAACATGTGCTACAACAGTTTAAATGAAGATCGGAACTCACTTTCTAAATGTAGTCCTTGGAGACAGACAAGCAAGATTAATCACAAATGCCTAACAGAGTTGATTAACAGGTATATTTCCAAGAGTCCTCTCTTCAAATTAGAACTCGAAGTGCAAAAATGATCACACCTTTATCAGTTAAGCCAACTGAACTATTTAAGCTCTCTCTTGAAATGAATATAAGCCCATTTAAGGGTGATTATTTCCCCTTTCATTCTACTTTCTATTTAACTTGTCATTAAAGTCTTTTATGTCTCTGATTAGTTTTGAACCCATTAATTAGAGGGCAGTACACTGAATGAAACTGTTTCCGCAAATGACCAGTTAGAGCTTTCTTTTAAGGAACAACCTGAAATGAAAAGATAAAAGTTAAATCTGGTCGTAGTTTTTTTAATTTCTCTAAGGACACTGTAAAAATAAAAGAGCAAAAATAAAACAGCCAATGCTCTTCTTTTTAAGACTGCACAGTGATGTTTTAGTCCATAGTTTATAACATGGTCCACAAGGACTGACTGTTTGTTTAACACAAACACATGGTGTGATTTACTTGAAGAACCCCTTGCCTGTGATTTTAGAACCAACAAACCATGTATAACCTTAAAACAGATTTCCAGCAAATCTCACTCCTGTGCCTATGGTCACATTCACACGTATCACCTTACCTTTCCCCTGTCCTATGTGTCTTGCTCTACAGGGATGACTACAGAGCATTGCCATGTTACAAGATATCAGCAGATGGTGATTTTTTTTTCTGCTGCCCGTCATCCTGCAAATTGCACAGAAGGCTATGCTAACATTATTATGTTTATGTCATATACCCTCCTCCCCTCCTGCATTGTTTGATTTCATGCATGCTTCTCTCTTACCATTAGACTATACCCATCAACAGTCACCATAAGCTTGTTCAGTGCTTTGAACAAAAGGAAACACTAACTTCTGAAATTTCCAGATGGTTCTTCAAAATACATATATATATATCTATAGAAAGGCACAGAAATTTGTAAAAGATAATTAAAATTACAAAGCCAAGCATTATTTAGACAGTAACAGCTATAAGTTGTAGCTTTTATACAACCTGCTTGCACACCTGATTTGTGATACTGTCTTTAATATAGAACCATATTCTCTACACATGCTTCCCCACTATTTTTTCTACTTAAAAGTGACTGCCAAAATTACAAATTATGTACTTCTCCTAATTATTAAGAACTTAGACCTACATACCCTTCACAACATCTTTTACATAAAAGAAAAACAAACTAATAGCAGACTTTGTCTTTCAGACAAGCTGAATTTACAGATTTATTGCCGTTGCTCTCATGTCTATTTCTAGACTTTTCAAAATATATTTTACAGTTACACTGCAGTTCGTTCTGGGTTTATTTGTACTAAGCATAATTTTCATTGGAGGTACTCCTTAATTACTGTGGCATATATATAAATGCTATCACGTCTCTTATTTTTTCTTTATTCTTTTGCATAACATCAATATAAAAGCATTGTTTATGCCTTAAGTGCAAAATAGGCAATAAACAAATAAAAATAAATATAAATAAAATAATTATGAGTCAAATGAATATTACCATGTTCCAAACCTCATTTGTGTTTATATCAGGCAAATAAAATGATGCATATATTCATTAATCATAGAAATACCTGTTCTGAATTTTTTTAAGAACTTCAAAAATCAGAATTGATGTTCACCATTTCTCCTCTTATTTTCTGTCTTTTGCTCATCTTAGTATAGTTTTGTGTTTACCTGAGCTCTTCTCTGTTTTGGTTTTGCAGTGGAAAGTTCCACAAAGGAAGCTTTGTACATTGGAAGAAAAAAAGAATATTTCAATTGAATTCTTAGATGTTGTTTTTATATACATATGTGTGTGTGTGTGTATAATTCTGAGGTTAAACAGTGCCATAGATAAATAGATAAGGAATAAAGTATGAAAACATTATGAAGAGCTAACACATCTGAAGAATAGAAGGACATTTAGAGTCATTGATCAAAAAATAGATTTAAGGTATTATGGCACAGGAAATACTATCTTTCATAGAAAAAAAAAGTTATTGGAGAGAACTAGGGCTAATATTCTAGTCTGTTTCTGTTCAAGGAACATGTTATGCTCCAGGTGGTTCAATAGTGCAGTTATAATCTCGTAGGTACAAGAAAGAACAGGGAACTAAGTAGACAAGTAATTAGTGGATCAAGACCTCACAGACACTAAATAGCCCCACTTTGGGGGGTTTTAAGAGGCACTTTCCCAACATAAACCCAGTAACTCTCAGGGTTTGGCTAAGAGAGAGTTCAGATGAAGTGGGTTCCATAGAAAAAATAAAGTCAAGCAGAAGAAAAATCATGTGTTTAATCAATAAATAAGAAATACAAATGTATTTTCTGCATTTTACCATCAAAATGATGCATTTGGATGAAAGCGCTCAGAATTTCATTGATTCATCATTCCTGGGAATTAAGAGCTCAATCCTGCAGGTGGGCAGCCATAGCTAGAGGGGAATGACAACAAAGCATCTGGCAAGAATGCTAAATGTGTGGTAAAAATAATCCAGTATATTAATCACTGTGAGGATCTACGGTTTATATCTATGTTATTTAAAGGGACAGAGGTTCCCTTTATTGGTGTGCTCATTGTGCATGTGCCATGCCATCATGGATGTCATGGCTTGAGGAATATTTATGCACATCACTTTCTTCACAGGCTAGTCTCTCGGGGAAGTTTCAACCCTCCTCATGAGCACCTTCTATAGAAGAAAGAGTTTCTGCGACCTCTCATCTCCTCAGAAATGTCACCAATAGTTTGAGGCAGGTGATATTTCCCCTCTACTCACCACCACTGAGGCCATGCTTGTAGCACTGTGTCCAGCTTTAGGCTTCCCAATATGAGACAGTCAAGAAGCAATGGAACAAAACTCAGCAAAAGGTCACTAAGATAATGTAAGGGCTGGAGCATCCAACATGTGAGGAAAGGATGAGAGAACTGGAAGTCTTTAGCTTGGAGAAGCCTTGGGGGAATCTTATCAGTATCTATAAATACCTGACGCCAGGAAGTAGGTCAGATAGATTCTACCCAGTGACAGGATGCAAAGCAGTGGGCACAAACTCAAACATGGCGGGGTTCCATTAAAAAATGTTTGTTTGCTTGTTTGTTTGATTTTCACTGTGAGGTTAGTCAAACACTGGAACGAGTTGCCCAGAAATGCTGATGGCATCTCTATCTTTGGAAATATTCAAAACCACACTGGACTTGGTCTTGAGCAGCCTTCTCTAGATGGTCCTATTTTGAGCAAAGGAGTTGGACTAGAAAATTTCCAGCGCCCACTTCCAGGCACAGCAGTTCTGTGATTCCATATTTAAAAAGTTCTCTTTTACTTTGTAGATAGACTTATTTATCTCCTTGAAATGTGAAATACCCCTCAGGATAACTAGTGTATCCAGTCCTTAAGCATCTGAGAAGATTAATGAACTATTTAGCAGATGGTTATATGCAGTGCTAAAAGCAGAGGAAAAAGGCTGGGGTGCTACAACTGAAACAGCTGCTGCAGTTCAAATCATGTAGAAGCTTTTGGCTCTTGAGGGACCAAACAGGAGTCGAACTTGGTGGCTTGTACTGAAGGAAGATACCACCAGGTAGCTTCTTCCCACTCCTGCTCAGTTCCTGCCATCTCCATGGGGGGAGCTGCTTCACACAGCTAGTGTGTTGCCCATTGGGTGTACATGGCGCATTAGGTCCCCATCAGTGGGAGTGCCATGGAGCTGGGCTGGGGACATCAAGCCTGTTGTGATGGTGTTAGAGGACTGGACAGGAGGAAGGGAGGGAAAACTGTTTAAGCCTCATCCATATTGCCTGTTAGGAGCAGTCCTAGTGCTGCTACATCTTTTGATGTGTTGTAAAGGAAAACCAAAAAGAGTCATGAAGGCAAAACTATTTTTGCGTCATAGCATCTTAAACAGATAATCCTTTTTTTTCCCTTGGAAAAAAAATCTTTTTTTCCTTTTAAAAATGGGAGGAAAAAGTGAAATGATGCCTTTTTACATGGCAACATTGCCGTTGTCTCTGAAGATTTTCCCTCACAGATTTTTAACTTCTTTATATAAAAACGTATTGATCTTCTATGCTATAAATAATTTTGTTCTTCTTACATTATCCTCCTTAATTTTCTTTTGTACTCCCACTCCCAGTACTCGTCTACATAGTTCATTTGTCAGTTTTTCTTAATGTCATTATTTCACTGTCCCCTTATACATAGCTCATTTTGTGTGATATGTCTTCAAGTTCTTATCTGTGAGATTCATACCCATTCCTCATTTAATATCACTCACAGCTAGTGTGTTTCCTACAGAGAAATTAACACTATTCAAAGAACTAATATTAGAAGTTTAATATTAGATCTCAATACATCTGTTCTCTATTCTCTAACCCTATTTGTCTATCTGTACTTCACCACAAAATTCTCAAGCAACAAAAACCTGTTCTTGGATGATAAACACCAAGTAGACATGAGCCAGTACTAAATAATTTATGACAGGAGTAGGGAAAATGAGATGCAGCACTCTATTGGGTCAGCCAAAGCTTATGGAATGCCTGAATTCGTCATCTCCCACTATAAGGAAGACCATTGGATTTTTGACCTTACTATATGATACTGTGAATGTAATTATGCAAATTTTAAGGTTGTCTTACATGAATAAGCTTTAGCTATAACAATGAGAAGTAATAGGAAACAAGTTCTTATACGTGTAATTCCATGAACATCTCTTTGGAAAAAAAGGTGCAGTTTTTAAAAAACTTTCTCTTGAGATTGTAGGGAATTTCAGTTATATAGTTTTGTGAAGGGAGTTTATAAGCATTACGCTCTTCAGGCGTAACTAGGCAAAAGTATGGTTTTATGTCTCTAATTCAGAAGTTCACTAGATTCCTATTTTTAATAAAATATAAGGCTAGTGAGATCCTTTTTAACTCTCTATTACATAAAGGTAGATTCTAGCATATTTATGTATTTTGTGTACGCAGTAACAGTGAAACAAGTCCTGGTATCCTCTACTTTTTCTGTTGCTTTATTTTTTATTTATTTATTTATTTATTTTTGCCTTAAGAGCTTTTAAAATTCACCATAGATTCCCCCAGCCAAAACGTTGTCCACCCAACCTCTCTTTGCTTTCACAACTTTTAGCATAGTTTTTATTCATATTTGCTCCTGACCCCAAAGGAAAATAACTAATGATGTTATCACTATCTATAACTCTATAACACCATCTATAACTCTAAGCATTTGTATTTTTTCACTGCAGCTCTGGAGGGGTACATTACTGGCCTGGCACTCTCAACACTTAAGGCAGGCTGTATCTGACTGCCTGGGCCAGCTCTCTGGTTCTCCCTCACAGTCAAAGACGTGCCTGTAGGGCACAGTTCATACCACCCTGAAATCAGATGAATTGTGCTCTAGAAGTATCTCTCTCCATTCAATATAAAGGGAGTTCAGAAAACTGCCTCTGAAGTATATTGTCTATAAACAGTGTGGACATTTAAAGGCAGGAATCCTAGTCAAAGTACTTGGTTTGCTTAGGCTTTTGTGTCCCTCCTCACCCCCCTTAAAGAAGAAAAACAAAAACCAAAACAAAAGAGAAAGCAATGTCACGCCCATGGAATCACTTCCTTTTAGTTCACTATTCAAGTCAGTACCAGTGGCTTACTCTAGACAATCACTAACAAGGTCAAATATATCTATACTACATATATATATACATAGTTGTAGAATTATTATGAGCTGTGAATGACGCTAAATGCATCATCTGCAATGCCAGGCTATTTACACTACTCATTTCAAACTTTAGCTTAAGAGCACATCTTCTTTTGGTCTTCACATTTTTATGTTTGACATTAACTTCTTGTTAGCAGAGCCATGAGTGTTTTTGTGGTCATTATTATTATAAAAAGCACTAAATGAGCTTACAACCAAACCTGAAGATAAGGTTCCTGTCTCAGCCACTCCATGCATATAATACATCATATACTGGATTTCTCTGCCACTCTAAAATAACTACATGGGTATCTTTAATTTTCTCAGACAACAATATTGGGAATTGCCAGCTGACAAGATGGTGTCAGGAATGCTACCAAGATCTTTTGGTAGACCATATCTCCTGCAGCATTCATTTTATGCATATTTCATCTTCAACTACCTGTCAATGATGCTGCAATATCAGGGCTTGAGTGTGCCTCTGACAGTGCCACAACATACTAAATGAGAAGCTATGTCCAAAGTGAAGCTGTATAAGGTTGTAAAAAAATGAAAGGACCATATACCTTAAGTTACATTTTCATTAGCTCTGATTTCTGAGCTCCAAATCCTGCTTTCTTAGAAATGTAGGCAACTAAGTCAATTAATGCTAAGGTCAAAGCAATGTTTATTTCAATCCAGCATCTGTCTGGAGCAATATTAAAGAAACCGTCACCTATTTTTATCAATCCATCTTTTTGTCTGCCAATTAGGATATTAATATAATTCAGTCATGAACCAGAAGTAGCCTGTAGCCTTTGAAACCTCTCTGTATTAATTGAAATAGATGGCCCAGAAGATGAATTCAGGGGTTGCAGGGATTACTGTCACAAAAATATGCTCTTCTTCAGATTTTGCCTTTTTTTTTTTTTTTTCTCCTGCAGTTTTTCTTTCTACTTCTAGCACACTGAGAAGCCAGTTCAGTTGCTCCTAGTGGGGATTATTTCAGTGCTCACTGTTTAGAAGCCACGCAGTGACAGGAAAGGTTGACAGATTGTTCCCCACGGTATTAAACGATTCTGAATTTTACTACTTTCTGCAATTTTCTCCAACAGAATTGACATTAGAAAATGAGGAAAAGATTGAGTTTATTCTATAAAAGAAAAATCTGGGGAAAAGATAAAGTTCGTTTGCTATTAAATATTGGTAAAGGAGGATACGGGATGGAGGAAGAAATGAGCAGTTCCTAAAAGTAATGAATTTGTGAGATTTATAATAGTCAATAATATAAAAAAATAGATATCAAAGATACATTATTGCATTTTGTTTGCTTTTCTGTTTATCATCATAATAAAAGTACAGCACAGATATAACCCAGCTAAGAAAACTAGCTAAAGAATCACCATTTTACAAAATCAGTAAAGGTAAGGCATAAACACCAAATATTTCTATTTGTTTAGGGGAAAATATTTCAATTTATGATTTTCCTGTATTCTAAATTCATGCCTTTTCAAAATGGACTGAATTTTTGTTGACCTCGATAAAGGTTTTTCACTGAATTTCATATAGTTGTTTTATTCAGTTTGATCACACAGGTTTATATATGGTCTGCAGAGATAAATATTTCATTATCTTCCAAAGAAAACACACAAACATGAACACATTTTAAGTCTGCAACTCACAAACCAACAAGTAACTCATTGATTTTGAGGTTTTATTCCAGATGTCACCAAATGACTGAAGTATTTCAGGAAGAGCAGCAAACCTTGTCTTTGGACTATCAGTGACTCCATTCCTATTGGCCTCTAGCTTTTCCCTAATTCTAAACTTGAATCTAAAGCAAGCCCTAGCACTGATGGGAGAGCCATAGGCTCCATGACAGTGGCCTCTGTTTACCCACTCCCATAACTATAGTTATCAGAACCAAACATAACCCAGATTCACCCAGCCCTGCTGGTTTAAAAGCTATACCCAACACCAACCTCAACTGTACAACTGTAAGTCTAACCATAGTTTGGTGTGTGTGTATGTTTGTTTGTTTTTACTCAGGTTTACAAGAAACTCAGTGGTTGCAAATTGAGTGTTTCCCTGGCAGACTCAACCCTAACGATAGTGAAATTGTTGCTATTTAATCAAATCCAATTGCTAATCTTAATCTTGACACTGTCCTGGTAGACTGTAAATTAACAGTCCTGTCAGAACCTATATCAGCTTTACCAGGCTCAGCTTAAATCTGGAGACTCATATTTGAACAAGTCTGAACTCTAAATAATTTTTCCCTGGTGAGAAAACTTTTATTCATTGCCACTGAGACACTACCACAAAAAGCTCTCACCTCAACCCCTTTTCTAATTCTGTTTTGTAGAGCTCTAACACCCCTTTAATCACTCAGTCATCTGCTAATGAACTGAGGTGCATCACTTTTGCAGCCAGCTAGGCTAGCCTTGGCGCTACTGCCATTTTAGGACAATTCCAGACCCCACCCCTAACTCTAGACAAGTGGAACCTCTCGGACCAAGCCATAACTTTCCTTCAACCTTACTCCAGAACAGCTAAACTTTATTGGATGAATTCTAAACCTAGACCTCACCCCAGAAATGGTTCCACTTTCACTGAACAACCCATAAAAAACACGACCCAGTGACTTGTCAGTAGGAGCTAACGGGCCTTGGCTAAGACCTATCCATCCATGATGTCATCACCAGAGTGAGATCCTTTTAAAACAAAGTAAGATACCTGTTTTCAAGATGTCCATATTCTTCATATGTTCAAGGCAGAAATGTCTTTATGTAACCCAAAGTGAGGAAAGTGAAAGTCAAATACATGATATATAGTGTTGTTTTTGTCACCCATGTAGTTAGCTGTAGATACCTTTATGCTCAATCTAGTGGCTGCTCTGTATATGCACTGTACAGGAAGCCTTACCACTCTGAACTCCAGGTTCTACCTGTCCGGATGCCTAAATCTTTTACTGGACACACAGTCATATAATCTAGAAATGACCTACTATTTTGATCATAAAGTATCAGTGGTTTTTTATGCACAACTATTAGGTAGGCATAGAAACAAATATCATTACACCATGAGTTTACCTGTACATTAAAACTGTTCTATAGAGTTCTTTCATGGCTGATAAGTTCCTACTGATATTTTTCAGAAATTGTATTCAAAATAAACTGTAATGATCTCATATTATTCCTGAGAATCCTTCCTTCTTGCCTAATGGAATTAATTTTGTATGGTTATTAGGATCAAAGTCATTCTGTTCTTTCTCTTCCAATATTGGCTAAAACTGTACAGTGAAATTTTGGTAATGGCCTTTATCCAATTGGTTCTAACAGCATGAGTATGACAGTGACAGATTACAGTCTAATTGATGTGTTGTGCAAGTGTCACTACTTCTACTTTAATCATAGGTTATTAGGTTCAAAGATGAAGCTCTGGAAGTACTTCAGTATAATTTTCTAAATTCTGCGGGGAAACTGATAGACTCCATGTGACAATACCGATACCCTTTCATGTGATCCTTCTCCCACACTCATATCAGATATAATTAAGTGTCAGCATCATGAAAGTCATTCTTAGTTCTTTCATCAACATATTCTTTTGTGGATGGTGGCACCAACACTTTCTTGCCAGAGCAACATGCTTGCTTTCTTGCTTCTTTATACATAGTTGATGAGGAATGTCCCTGCATAATAACTTCTTCCTCTCAAACATTCTTTTGTATGAAGAGTTTTAAATTTTTACTTGAAAGTTCCAGACTGAGGGAGGTTTCTCAGACATTATAAAAATCAGGAAAATTAAGGAAGAAAATAAAGACATGTCACACAGAGATGTGATCTTCATGTTTTCTTAAGAGACTGAGAAAAATCAGTGTCAAAAAAACCCCTGAAATTTAATCTGGAGTTTAAAAAATAACCTGAAGATTCTATATCTGGTTGAAAAATGCAACATTTAAGAAAACACCTATAGAATAAGAGAACAACACCTAGAGATAATGAAAATGAGTATCTATCCTAAAATGCTGGAGAACATTCTACATGAGTAATAGTACGAACATGCTCACCCTTAGTTTGTCAGCTTAACTTTCGCTGTACTTTATGGAAGGAGATAAAATGCACCAGAAAACAATTCACCCACCTGTCTTAAATATTTATTTTAGGCTGAGATAAAACACTGTCAGGTTACGCCAGTTGCTGTCTCTATTCTCTGACACAGAAGCTTTGAATCCTGGGTGCCTTGACCCTTATAAGTGGAGCCAGACAAAACAAATCCCACCAGCCTAAAGCTGCGTGGATTCATACCAACCAGTTCCCAAGAAATGCACTTCAGCTGAATCATTCTTTTCAGAATATATATTTGATACAATATAGTATCTTTGCAATTAATGAAATATGAACATTTAATGAATCAAAATGCTTTTTTTTTTCTTATCTGCCTCCATTTAAAAAGAACAATTATGGATCTAGAAAGATTAGCTCAATAATGTCAAGCAATAGCAATTTCTGGGATTTTGGAACCTACCTATCTAGGCTGTCTGTAACCTCCATAATAAACTGTGACATACCTTATGCACAGACATTTGAGAAATTATAACTACTCTTTCAGTTACAGAGTGTTGATATAAATATGCTGCTGTTATGGACTGAGAGACACAATATAGAGACAGTATACATTTGTGGGCGCTGAAAGTTGCAAATGGACCTTGGAGACAGTGGAACAAGTTCATTCAGTTGAAGTGAAACAGTTATTTTCAGAGAAGTTGTTTTTCCATTGAAGAACAAAATTTGGAACAGTAAAAGATGTTACTCAAGTCACTAAGTGGTCAGAAATCAGAAGAATTAAGTAAGGACTGGGGGTCTTCCTAGACTAAGCATAAAGAAAGTTATTTCTTCACAGTAGTGTGCAGCATATCCATATTTATGATTTCTTAATTTGTAATTAGTTTCTAAAATAATCCTACAGGCATGTCAAATTCATCTTTGATTTACAACGTGTACCAGTTAGACAGTCAGCTGCATAATGCTGTTTGTCCACAATGTTCATGCATAAATAATCACTGTCAGTAATTTTAAATTAATTTTGAAGAGCAGACAGTGGAAATCAATTGCTATACAGAGTAATTTTATTTTAGTCATTCCATTTCATGAACATACATACTTTTGCCAAATAATACTGCTCAGGTAATGACATATTTAATATTAACTTTCACTACATTGTTAATGCGAAAATAGGTGTTATTAAGGCGAAAATACTGTTAACACAGTAGTTATGTAGGGCTCCCTTCTTTGATACTAATATAATTAAGATCATTTCTCCACAGATATAAATTCAAGCTAGTCTACTTTAGGACAATAAAGTTACACTGACATGCAACTAGATTACAAAAAAAACATGTCTGTGACAAATAAAAGCAGAGCCTACTTTAATTTCTGCATTCGAAGTGTTCTGGGATTTGAAGACATATTCCTTTTTTTTTTTTTAATGACAAATTCAACTCAATTATTGGTGTTGATTACACTATCACCTGAATAGGAACAGAAATGACGGCAACTTCAATCTATAATCAAATATCTGTAGTTTTTTTTGAATGAATTTCTGCCCTAAAATTAGGGAGTCTGGTGGTATTTTTACATTTCTTCATTTATGAAGATTAATTTTCAAACAATGTAAAGGTTTATACATACAAGTAATAGAGTGTTCATAGCCAAATCCCTCATACTGCTTGGAAAAATTTATACCTGTCTCTATTTTCTTACTGAGGTAACAAGACAACAGAAGATAACAAAAGCACAGAGATACATGTAAATGTAAAGAAAGGGGCAAGCAGCCAATGAAATCTGAGAGCAGAAGCTGGTCTTACTCATTCATCAGGAAAACAAACATTTACTACAGTGACAACTTCATTAAATACATTCATCATTATAACGCTGCACAAATAAGTGCACATAGTACCTATCACAACGGGTATAAAAGCTCTGAAAAAGGACCAGTGTTCTCTAGAGCATGACTAGCTAGTAAATGACTTTAACTAGCTTAGGTTGTGAAAGCTGATTCCTTGGATTTTCAGACAACTCTAAACTTGGTCAGAAGCACGTATCAGAAGCACAAATTTCTTTCCAGAGAAAAGTGGGAGACTTTGAGAGCCTAACAAAATGAAGCACTTTATCCTTTTGAAGGAGGAGCTGCAGAAAAGACAAAGAAAATATTGCCAGAATCCACTAGTTTTTGAAACCATTCATTTCTGGTATTATATTTTCACACCTTCCAACAAGTATGAAAACCATTCAGACTTGAGTATTGTATCTTTGTGCCTACTTTTCTTATATTTCAACTATCAAAAACAGGCAAATATTTGTTAATCATCTAATTCTGAGTTGGTTCTATAAGTAGCCTGCATAGTCACTAGCAAGGCATAGGGCTTGTGATGTCCTCATAAAACAGAAACTAACTCTTCCTTCGCAACTTTTAGCCGTCTAAGGCCAGGACACATGAAGCTATGTCATTTTTTCTAAGTGTACTTGGTTTCTTGAAGTATTTAAGGCTGGCTACTAGCAGGTGATATATTAAGAACAGATTAAAAATCCCAGAACATTCTCTTTATGTGAAGAGAAGATGAGAAGAGTTTTCCTAGGTCATAGAACGCAGTTTCCAGCCTAGTTCATCACCTTCCCCCAAGCGTAAATTTACCAAACTCTACTTCAACTTTATACAAGTTGGTTCCTCCTCTCCTGCTGCTTGGAAGCTATTCCAGAATTCATTCTCATGAGCGTTAGTAACAATCTTCTAATTTATAACCTGTACGAAGCTACATCTCTATAAACAATGTAGTGAGTGCTCAGTCATTTAGTCAGAGAATATACCATCAACTATCATCAAGTTCCATCAACTAACTGCCTTTAAAAATGAGGACTGTGATAAGCATTGGAGACATTACATTTCCTCTATTCTGTTACTGCAGAATTCCAGAATCTTTTCTGCCAGTTTCTGTCTGCATGACATTGTGATTCTAATATGTATGAGTGAGCTTGTCTCCACTTTTCCAGAAATATCATCCTTTTTTTTTTCTCCCGAATGAAATGTATGTAAAATGTTATTGACTTCTGATTTGATCTTTACAGCATTTCTGTCTCTTAATTTTCTTCCCTCAGAAAACTGATTAATGAAATGACATAATAATATTAGGTAGTCCTAATTGTCTTTTTACAAAAAGTAATAATAACAAAAATCCATATGGACATTTAAAGCATGTCATTATTAGCTTTTAATATTTAACATTTTATTTGTGTAAACAAAAATATTTGTGTAAACAAGAATAGTTGTGATTGAATTTATCACTGTACCTTAACTTAAACTCTCACTCTTGGAACAGAAACACATCAAAACTTCAAAATCAGCTTATGTATCATAATTCTTCCTAGAATTAACATTCTCCATTGTTCACTAATAAGTGAACATACCATAATTCTGGTATGTGCTGGGCAATCCTCTCCCTCTACGCCAGGTCATGACTAGATGATTATCTGGGGATATGCTTGTATAGACGGTCTTCTCCCTTTTTTTTTTTTCTGATTATTAAACTCTTTAACTATTATCATTCTCAGAATAATTAATATAATTAGCTCGGTAGTGTTAGTGGAAAACATTCTGTCCTCAAGAGAGCAAATTCAGCTTTCAAAACCTATTCTGAAAGGTACCTGCTTTGGTAAGGCTTGGATTTGTTCCGCATTGTGTTTGCCCATACTTCAGCATCATAATTTGGTTTAAAACTAAATCCTGAGAGAACCAAGGATCATTGCACTGTTAGTCATTCAGAGTTATATGCTGTTAGAAGCAATGTAAATTCACAGAAGCTCAAACTGGCTTAAGATTGGACAAAAGTTTAAGAACTTGGGAACCATTGAGACTAGACTCATAGCACCTTTTAGGAATCAATTTGAGCCTCTTTCAAAATGCATTTTAGAAGTGTCTGCTATTTTTAACTAATGACTTGTGGAAGGTTATTAATATTTATGCTTAATAATGATATGTTTATGTTAAAATACTTCATAAAGAAGTAGCCAAGAAAATCTAATATTCCTCCCGAGTAGGCACTTTTATTCTAATATTTTCCTTCTGTGTATAAAAAATCTAAAGCAGGGGTTAGAAAATCTGGGTAAGGATATGGGAGGGTTGACAGTCAGGAGCTCTTGAATTTTTTAGTCATTTTTAAACTACTGAGCCACAAACTGCATGTTTCATTTAGGCTCCTGAACAAATACCAGAAATTTGTTGCTTAGGATTATCATCTTGGACTAGACTTGAGCAAAGGATTGTGAGCACTATGTTGCCCAAAAAAACAACTGAAGGAGATTTAACAAGGTAAAACTGAGGCCAAGAGAGAAAAAGCAAAATGTTATGTAGCTCATAAGTTAATTAACAGTGTTATTTAATTAACTACATTGTCTGTAGGTCAGAAAAAAAAATGAGTATCATTGGATAAGAAGCGAAATCCTATTTTATCAAAGATCCTACACTAATTCCTTTGTAGAATGGGGCCAAGCACTTCTTCATGGTGGCCAGTAACAGGAAAAGGGTAATGGGTACAAATTAAAACACAGGAAGTTCCATATCTGTATGAGGAAGAACTTCTTTACTGTGAGGGTGACAGAGCACTGGAATAGGCTGCCCAGAGGTTGTGGAGTCTCCTTCTTTGGAGATCTTCAAACCCCACCTGGATGTGACCATGTGCTCTAGGTGTCCCTGCTTGAGGAGAGGGGTTGGACTAGGTGATCTCTAGAGGTCCCTTCCAAACTCAACCATCCTGCAATTCTGTGAAATGACCCGTGAAAGAACAGTGGTTAGAAATCCCAGTTTTATTGAAAAAAATGGGTTGAAATCAACCAAAAATTTTTTTCTCTTCTATGGAATATTTATTCTGCAAATGTAAATTTATGTCAGTTTTCCATGGTTAATTTTGGGGCAGAATATTGAACTGTAACTTTAAAAAAGTTGACAACTTAGAAATGTGATTAAAAAATATTGCCATGTTTTCTACTCCTCTCTAAGGACCAGGTTTCAGAGTCAATTTCATCTTTCTTGAGAAAAGCCTCATGGGAAACAACAGTATCTCAATGGTTTTTTTGACCAAAAGGTTTCAATTTTTCACAAAACTACAGGAAATATATCTCATTTTATTATTTGGAAGAAGACTTTCTATTGCATATTCTATTCACAGAGAAACAGAAACGGTCTTGTCAGTCTTCCACTAGTTAATCATATGAGGATTCAGTTTTTGTGGGTAATTTAGTGAGATCTATTCCTATGGTTTTTTGTTTTTTGGGGGAAGAGGGTTACATCTGTGAGCAGTAGCCTTTTTGGTGCCGCACAATGTCAGTCAGTTTTGCTCATTGATGTTGACAGTATCTGTTCATAATCACTGGCACAACAGAATATTTTTTTAGCTGCAGTGTCCCATGTTGTAGAGCTAATGCCTCTAAAGTTGAAGATTTGCTTTTAGCATGTCTGGTTAACAATGCTGACCATGGCTGACCTCTCAGCTGTTCACACATTTTAAAATAAGAAAATAGCTCTGAGCAACCATTTTTCTGAGACTAGCATCAGATACTTGGAGCTCAGCCCTAGAGGAAGACTGCCTCACTACTGCTTGGGATCTTACTGTGCCTTACAGTTTAGCACCACTAAGGGCAGTAAGACATCCCACATGAAACTGGCTGGAAGGCTTGATGTGAAAAGTGCTAAATTGTCCAAGTACTACAAGCACGCAGAATGATGACAACAGCCACACAGAGTACATTAACATTTGTTTGAAGCCAGCTGCCATTTTAATTCCAGATGTGCTACTTTAATCTCTCAGAAGCTACGCTGGCTTTTGCTGTCCTCGGCATGACTTTCTGTGTTGCCTGTACTCATGGCTGCTGGAACAAGCTTTCTCCCTCGGTATGGCTGGAGCAGGAGGTCTGTTTTCCATGTGCCGAGGCTCAGGCTGAGGTGGTCAATGGTAAACCAAAACAGCCAGCCTTGAGCTCAGCACTGGGACAGCCACACTCTGGCAGGGGTCTGTCACACCGTCATCTTTAGCTGCCAGTCCCATCAAACCTGTTCTGACAGCCATCCTTGATACAACAGAGATTCTTTGCGAGGGTACTCTACAGTGCATCTTTGAGACCTTTCACTTTATATAATTTTGTATTTGAACATAAGCAAATAACAAGCTATTATCCAACTGTCTTTCTGACTGCCACATTGAATGACACAGACTTTAATATTTTAAGGTTAATTTCTGCTGTTTGTTGTGTAGGCATCAGGCAGCTTGGTATATTTCCTGGCTCACTATCTGAAAATGTGACCAGTAGTCTGTACCAAGTGTGGCCTGAGAGAACCTGACAGCGCAAACAGCAAAATACTTTACAATGGCACTGTCAACAGGATGCCATCACTGTGACCATAAATTGTTGTCTCATGCTTTGCCAATTTGCTAGAAACCAAATGCTACCAACTGCCAATTTTCAGCTCATAAAGTTAGCGGCACTGTCATTGAAATTCTTCTAATCAATATAGATGTGGGACCTTTCACCAAGTCACTGCAATATATTCATGAATTTATCACGTTGTGGAAATAAGCAAGTCGTATTCATTAAATAGGAATGTGACATAGTCACTGGACAGGTGTTAATAGAGATGCCTGGTGACAGTGTAGGAGTATTATTTTGCAAGTTATCAACTGACACTTAA
Source organism: Tinamus guttatus (assembly GCF_059628265.1). Taxonomy (NCBI): domain Eukaryota; kingdom Metazoa; phylum Chordata; class Aves; order Tinamiformes; family Tinamidae; genus Tinamus; species Tinamus guttatus. The sequence continues at coordinate 2,409,172 of NW_028288917.1, forward strand.
ATGCTCTCATGGTAGATCCAGTATAATTCTCTCTCTCTGGCCACTCGCATTTGAGACTATTTCGTCACAACAAAGCAGTTATATATTAGCCTATGCTCATAACTGAGAATTATGACTAATGAACTACTAAGATAAGCATTAATAACTCACTGCTTCCAAAGAGATGCTAGATGGGGATTTGCTGTCAATCAGAAGGGACACAATCATTCTCTGTGGCTCTTCGGAACAGGCTGGGACTCCATGACACAGAATTTCAGTTTCTAGACTCACCACTTTTCACTACTTAAGATTTTTTCACTACTCAGTACTTTTTTTTTCTTTCATCCTTGATTTGTTAATTATTTCTGCACTTACACTTGTATTAGTGTTTTTCCTTTTCTTCTTCTTTTTTTTTTTTCTACTTTTCTCAGTAAAAGCAGGCCAAGGTCTGCAACAGTTCTGCTGTTCCAAACTTTGTGATAGATCTCAACAGTTCCTGGACTAAGAAATACAGAGCGCCTTCCTGTTGGTCTTGTTTATCATAAACACTTGATATTAGGGTCTGGCATCTGCCTTGAGCCCCCACTTATACCTCTGCCTAGTGAGTTGCAGGCATCAGCAGGGCAAAAGTCTTCTGAACAACACTGTTCAAGCCCAGATACATTCTTGTCTCTACCACCATATATATTTTTAGGAGTCTGCTGCTGTGCATCAAGGGCCCCAAGCTGTAATATCTTCCACTTTATTTAATAAGCCAGCTATATAGCTGATATAATTTGCACCTGTTGTAACATGCAAAGAGCTCATACATGCTGAAGCACTGTGTAGAATGTGATGTTAACTATCGCAGAGCAATTATAAAAAGCTTTTCATTAGTCACAAGCGACCTCAAACTACATTACATGTAAGGCATGCAGTATTATTGTTCGTTCAGCACTTAGGGTATCTTTTGATTTTTCTGCAGCTCTGATAATACAGCTGAAGTTCTAGCAGTGTGAGACATTAAAGGGACACTGGAATATAGTATGAAAGTAATGAAAGTCTATCTTAAGCACTGTGAAACTACATATCATGAATTCATGTATACATTATCTACAACAAATTATGTAATATACTGCACATCTTATTATGACAACAATGAATTCTTTTTTTTTTCCTCACTTACTTTTCCAGTAGAAATACATCCCAGTCCATCATTCCAATGTTTTTTGATTATAATTTACCATTTGAGTGAATTTAGCTAAGACGTGCTCTGTCAACACATTATGAATCAAGCTTATGGACCAAGAGGTGCTGTACCCCTTTCATATTTCTTATTATTTTCTAGATATATTTAGATACCTGGAGTGCAGTTCAGTGTGAGATTAAATTTACTTTGCTAAGTTGTTAATTATCCCCTTATAGTCAGTGAAGATCTAGTTCACTTAATCCATGGAGCTTGGAAAGATATTTATTTAAACCAACAGGAAGAGGAATGTATAAGAAAGTGTGGGAGAGAGGCCACACACTACATTTATTTATATCAGTAGCTAGCGTTTATTTATATTAGTAATTTAAAAAGTGGGAAATTCAGTATAACATCCTTAAAAACAGCAGAGATTCTTACAGATTAGCGGGAATTTTTTACATTGTGCTTTCGATGCCTCACTATGATAGCTATACCTGTTGACCCCCCAGGAATGTTGAGAAAGCAGAGGCAAGGTCAAGGAAGTAAAAAAATAGCAAAAAAGAAGCAAAGAAATGAAACACTTAACAGTTTACACACCAAACAGTTTTACTTTTAAAGATAAATGACTGTTGCTTGGGGGTTTTTTCCCCTCTTGTGTGAAATCTTCTTGCCATATGTGTTAGCAAAAGAAAGGGCTTAGCTTGGTTTTCTGGAAATACATTTTATAATAACACTCACACATATTGTCAGCTCACCAGGAAATGCCATTTTGCCTTTCCTCTTAAATATCAAACCTGTGTGAGAAAGTTTCATCAACAAGAAAAGAACTTATGCATGAGAGAAGCATTTTCAGGGAAGTGCAGGGAGAAAAAAGGAACTGATCATACTTATGATCTTGAAAGACGGTATTCATGACATAGTGGCAGTAATCCTCTGCTCCATTTTCTTCATAAGCCAGTGTGAGAATATTTGATACAAAGACATTCCTTTCAAGTGCTTTCTTTGTACAGTCTTTATAAGCAATTAGTGAAATACCACAGTTGTGTGATCTGACTTACGAGTTTTATTTTGTTCCTTCTTTGGTAAATTCAATGGTAGATGAGTATTCTTTCCCCTAAGATCTTCAGCTCAGAAGTCTACACATTCATCTGTATTGGATCTAATTTACAGCTCTATCCTGTAGAGAGTTCTGCATTGATTTATCTCCATGGATTTCGCATTAGTATACACCTGGAAAGAAATTAGGACTTGCTGCCCAAACTGTTCTTGACTGAACCGAACAAGTGAAGAGGAGCAAGAGAAAAATTTGAAGATATTAAGGTCCAAAACATATTCAAAGAAATAGATGTAGATGTAGATGCTGAAGACTTTTTTATAAACTAATCAAGAAAATAGAATTATTTTTGTCTTCCTCGAGGAATTTGCTGATGAAAAAATAAATGTAAAAACCTCTTTTAGACAGATTTCATGCAGAAATATATTTTCACAGGTTAGATGACAGTCTTTTTCACTGAATACAATAGTGCAAGTGAAAACAGCACTCAAATTCTGGCTTCTGATTCAGCAGAAGCACTAACAAGTAACCCCTACTGTTAACAAATATCTTTACATGATCTATTTGTTTACCAGCTTTGAAAGAGATGCCACCAGTCTCAGCTGGTTTGACTTTAATTAAAAAAATTTATGTGTTTGTGGCAGAACTTCTTCCATTTCCCAAAGAAATCAGGAAAGGCAGCTGCAAAAAACTGTTATTACATTGTGAACAATTTGTATGGCAAAGAGGAACAACATATTTCATATTTAAAATGCATTAAAAACAAATCTCATTTAGGCACTGTTAAATTGTTGGGTGGCTCAGTAACAAAGAAGCACGCACTGGATGCTACATGTCCCTGCAAGAGTAGAGTTACCATGCTACTAGTATCTATTGCAATAGTGCATGCAATAACATCTATCAGTTTCTTGTGATAATACGAACTGTCACTTCGTTTTATTTATGTAGTCTCCTGAAATAAATGAAGAGACCAATAGATTTATTGAAATATGGTAAGAAGCAATGATCCCATTTGCTTCACTGAGGTCTATACTCTTTTTTTAAAAGAGTTTTTTTAAAAATGGCTTCTATTATCTTGATTTATCTTTCAAAACATGGAATTCAGGCATCACATTAGATGTATTTATTTGGAAACTTAATCTCTTAAAATAGTTTTGCTGGGAAATTATCCATTATACCTATTTTAATCTCACTTAACCAAACTCTCTTCGTTCAATTATTTTTTTCTTGATTTGAAATATGATATACTTTGAATATGCTTGGTGTTACAATAATCTAAATATTCCATCTCATTGATGTAAAGTTTAAAGGAACCAAGGGAAATGTAGGCAGTATATGATTAAGCTCACTGAGTCTACTGAGTGTTTTAAACGACTCCTGTAATGTGGACCAGTACAGAATGATACAAATGTAGATCTCTGCATTTAAAAAAAGTCTTTCTCTAATTTTCATAGTATCTGATATATAAGTAATATAAAGTTAACATTTCTCCTGCAAAATTGATATTTAATCTGTATCAACTCTAGCTGAGAGCGGAACCCTTATATTTCAGATTTTGCATTGATACTAAATCATTTAAGAAATTTATAAATAAAGACAAAAAGTGAATGGATACAAGACTAGGGGTATTATCTTGAAATTATCATCTTGAAATTAAGCAAGCTGTGTTTCTTGATTTATAGTAATAAAAAAAAAAGTCAAATTAACCCTAAATTTGTAATCATCAGGCACTTTGCCAGTTCCTTTTACTCCACACAGAGGTGGTCTCAGAGGGAAGAGCACTAGGTGTGTTTTGGGAAGCAGCAGCTAACCAGGGGTATCCAAATAGCCATAGGAGGTCTCGTGCCTCCTCGTGTCTCATAGCAAGACGCCCTATAGCCTGCCCCATACACACACACTGGCAGCTGCAGGACTAGGTTCTGCCTGACCTTTCCTATTCCTCTACCCAAAGCAATGGGACTCCCTTGCCCTCTTGACAACACCAGTGTAGAGAAGGCTGGAGTAAGTCTCAACCACCTCAAAATTTTACTGACCTCCAGCTCCTCTCTTCCATGATAAACCCTCGGAAATTGCAGTGACCCATCTCTAAAAGCTTCCCACCCAGCCCTGTTACAAAATTTCACTGACCTATCCCTGATCTTCTTTCACTCCTCCTCTCTGACTTCAAATCTGCTATGAGACATCTGCATAATCAAATTGCTCTGAGTAATTCCTTTTTTTTTTTTTTTTTTTTTTTTTGCCTTCTCCTCTGAGCAGAAAATTTCAATTTGGCCTCCCTCCTGGGATGTTTTAAACTGGCTTTGTTTGGCATTTTATAATCTAGCAAACAAGCCCTTCAATTCTGCACACGAACCAGCAATGTCTTTCCTAGAGCATCCCTAACAAAGAAAGCCAAAGAATTTATTCTGAAAGAAGTGAGCTGAAAGACAATGTACTCATTGCAAACAACTATGAAGTTTTGTTCTTAAATTTTAGAAGGGATGACAGAAAAAAGGATGAAATGAAGATCTAATCTATAACTCTTTCAAAGTTCTTCTGCTTTTCAAAATCATTTTGCATTACAAACCATTGAGGAGAAGGATGTGAATTCTATAATTGAAAGAAGAAAATAACAGTTAAAAAACAAAGAAACAAACAAAAAGCAGTACAACCAAGACTGGGCTATGGCCAGATATGCTCACAGGCTTGGCCTTCCTCCTGCCTTGGAGAATGCTCTAGCCACACAGAAATCTAAAAAAAGGGCTCAGGAAATAAAGTATTCAGCTTTTGCCACTAGCAATTATGACAGGATTACCCAGAATGCAGAGTTACTTTGTACTGTTGGAACAATTACATTATAAATGTAATGTATAATAAAAATGGTCTTCTACACAGAAGGATTTCAATAGCAACTTCTCTGAATCTGATAACTAAGTGCTTTTTACAGATCTGTAGATTAGAAAAAAGATTGAATGATGAAATAATTTCACATTTATCTATAGTAAATTACTTGCAACTTTCTGCGAAGCACCTGATAATATTTAGCCAACATTAAACATAATATCAGAGTAATTGGATGATGGGTTTGATATAGTGTGGGAGTCTCCACTGACTAATTACAATAACAAAGCCAAAACTTAGTTTAATGGTCTATTGTTGCCTCATTTCAGATGCACAACTCTAGACCCATGGATGATTTATAGAACATTTTGAGAAGGAGTTTTCATGCTGTGCTTTGAGATTTGTGCCTAAGAATCAAGTAAACTATTCTTTTCAAGTCATTTCCCTGTCTTGTAGTTTCTAAGCTGGAAGCAACTGTGATGCACGTCAGCCGTAATTCATTGTCAAAAAAAAAAAAAAAAAAAAAAAAAGTTTTGGAGTACATTCCTTATTCTATCATCATATTTCTCCTTTTCCTAATGTGAAAGATCTAAACACCAGCTAGGAAGCTTAAGGAAATGGTTAGGCTTCTACAAAACCACAACCTTCTCATATTTCATTCAGTTCCTTATTGAATACATTTTCAAGAGTAATTCTTGGCAGTCTGAACACAAGAATGGCTGTAACATATCAGTTCAAAGCTTTGTTTGGCTCTTCATTAATGGGAGAAAAAAAATCTCTAAGAGCAAGATAGTCAGATAATGACCCAAATACATTATAACTACTGAAGAATATTAAGAAACCAAGCCCTTGCAATAATAATACGGAAAAAAAGCTTCAATGTTTTGCTTTGAATTTGTAATGCAATTTTAGTAATCTTAATTTTCAGAGACTGTTTCTGATTACTCTTTTTATTTTAAGTATTTTCTGTGAATATATATACTGAATAATTACAAGAAAATTCTTGGAACACAGTAACATTAATCAGAAGCTTTTGTACATCTTATACTGGAAGTCTAACAACTTCCCATGTATTCCATTTCTTATGTATTCTAATGCATTTTATTTAAAATAAAACCAGAAAAGCCCAATTCACCACAGGGGAGGACATGTAAAGATTACAGATAGACAAAATGTCTACAGCTCTGAACGTACTAGAGTGAGCTTCCCTTTTGTGATTATATACGGTAACTGAAATATTGTGACTTATAAAAGACAGCGTGTTGTGTTAATTAAGAACTCAAATATCAAAAGAATTTCAACAAGTGAGTAATTGGCAGATTGTTTCAGTGAAAAATATGTGTTTTTTCTTTGGAGGCAGTTTCCATTTAGCTAGAAACTTTTGTATGAAATAAATTTTATCTGCATTCCTACTCATTCTTTTGTAATCAGAAGACTTGTGCTTTCATATTAGAAATAAAATCCTACACAAAGGCTTTCTCTTCTATGTAAGAATTTAAACAAGGATCTATCAGATGTAATTAAATTTCACCTTACAAGAATGTAATTTTTTTACAAATCATCTATTTTGTGAATTTAAAGTACAATTTAAAGCAATATTTCAAAAAGAAGTGATTTAACTATAACATTTTATTTCTTAATTCATGCAAGCACAAATACTTATACTTACCCAGCTAATCTAAAAGTAAATTTATATTTTTCCTAAAAGGTACCTTTTCTGAGAAAGTGTAGTTTAGAGGTAAAGTAGCAGTATGCAACAAAACATTACATATTCTATGGAAAGGAGAAAACTATATTTCCTTAGGATTTTATCATTTGATGTCAATAAAACCAGTTAGGTATTGTCCCATGGTTATTACATAGGATTATTACATAGTCTCCTCTCAATTTTCTCAGTCCTACATGTGACTTTTCACTTAACAATATGCCGCTGACTAAAGTAATGTAAAGTAATGAAATTTTCTTTAGCTTGCTTATTTTGTTTGCATATTGCTCATTTTTCAGGTTTTCTCTAGATGCTGAGAATTTTTTTTTTTTGTTCTCTTCATAGGGATAGTTAAAATGAATTAGCATCTAATAAGGTATGCATACAACTTCTATAAATCCAACATACATTGCTTTATGGACTGGTCAAAAATTTACAACAATCATTTTTAATGGAAATGTGTGAACATGTCAACACAACTAGATGTATCTGCATTCTGTGGAAAATTTAAGATTTTTTCTAATAAGCTAAACAATTTCAATTGATCAAAAATCATTTTTGCATCTGGAATTCTCTTCCATTTACTAAAAATGAATATTATATGCTCTTTTATGAAACTAATTTCTTGTAGCTGCCTTGGAGATTTTATTGTCTGTTCAAGTGTTGCTTCAAATACTTTTGTCTAAAGGTACCTTTTGTTATTTTCATTTATTGCTCATTGTACACTGAGCTTGTTGTAATGTTACCAACGTAAGCAAGCTCAATTCCTCTCCCCCCCCCCCTTTTTTTTTTGAGTCTTAGCTCTAATCCTTGCCAATACTTTGTTTCTGGGCCTTAGACTAGTTTCCTTAATAGAGTCTTGTGTCAGGTTTTGCCAAAGTCTTTTTGACCATCCTAATAAATTAGCTACAGTATTTGCATACATTTGATAGGAATGTCAATCATTCTTCTTATTTATCTGTTTTTGTCTAAAATAGTTGGTTTATAACCAATACATTGGTTTAAGTAGTTTATAACCAACACATAAAAGCAAATTGACTAGCAAACTCAACTAGTGTAAATCATCACTTCCCATATCATTTTACTTGTTATCACAGGACTACTTATTCTAGTTTCTGATGTTTATATATCTTTGTTTTTTGTTTTATTTTTCCCCTAAACTAGCACTTCAAGCACTTTTCTTTCTTTCACTATTGTGCTTGCCTTTACTGAAGAATTTCAAAACATCTCACTATCATCTTGCAATAATAAAAAAATGCCATAGACTTTTCATTTCAAGCTGTGGGTTTTTAACTTTTGACCTCCAAATAACCATCAAATCTGAGGTGAGAAAAAGGAGATTTGATATCAGTCCCATTTTGAGGCAGTCAAATCAGGAAATGCCTCTCCCTATCAGTCACCTCTCAATCCATCTCACATAACTTCTGCAGCAGAAGAAATACTAAATGTAGTATTTGATCATTTGATTGGCCATTTCTATCTAAAAGAGACCATTCAAAAAATTGTAGCTTTTCAAAATAAGCCAGTACTGTAGAGGTAGTATTGATCCCTTTTGGGTCATCAAAATTTTTTGATTGAAAGGAAGGTAACAAGAAAATTCTTTTTCATATTTTTTCAAACATGGACAAGTTTCCACATTGCAGACCATGTTTATTATGATTCATTGAATGGTTTACTGAAGGCTGATCAATTTAAAATATTCCACGATCCCAGAAACCTCTTTTTTTGTTGTTCATATTTTCTCCACTATTGGCAATGCTTCAGTTTTCATCCACTTTTTTTTCCCTTTTGAAAGAGAGTTGAGAGATTATAAGTCAGCAAACTGGCAATGAAGAAACTCAGCAGTGTGAGAGATTTTTACCAGGAATTTGTTCATCTGTATGGTAAGCAGTTTGCATATAAGTCACACCAGACAAAATCTAAATTTGCAAGACCTGCTTAACTTTCTATCACTTAATTAATATCAGTGCTTCAGTTCAGGTTATATGAATAAATTTCTGAGATTTTAGTCTGTATTTAAGAAGAGGATATGGAGGTGAGAGTAGCTGCTTTCCATTTACTTAAAAAACACTTGTTTGGAGTCTTGATTCTCTGGTAGTGATAATTTCCGTCTCACATGGGAAGCGTATTAATACATTGCAGTCCAGAGTGTGATGACATAATGTCGTACTAAAGGAAAGGTAAGTACCATTTATCTTTTTCTTGCTGCTTATTCTGTGGTGAATAAGTAAATCTCTGGCTCCTATAGTATTCAAGTTCCAGTATTACGGAACAATACAATTCAGTTCAAAAAAAGAAAAAAAAATAAAAAGAAAGAAAAAAAAAAGAAAGAAAGGAAAAAAAAAACATTGCAGAGCTAGAGATGCTCAAATAAGATACAGGTAGTGGGGATAAAGCAAACAAAAAGTAATCCTGCTTTGTAAGGAATATAGCTATCTCATTTCAGATACAGTGCTGCAGCCACAGTTGTGTCAAATGACAAAGTCATCTTAGATTATTCTTCAATTCTCAGTTTTGAGAAAACAAACATACTGTCCCTCGGAGACACACTGGAAAACCTGAACTTCCTAGCAGACAAAAAGCACAATCTGTTGGAGAAAATGTGCAATCACAGAGGAGAAAATGGAGATGTTCTCAGTGTGTGTGTTTTTGCAATGCCAGGCTAAAACTCTCCACTTATCCAAGTGGAAAGGAACCCATCAATCAATAGACATTGAAGAGTGTTCAGTGATGTCCATATGCAATAAGATTTAAATAAAAACAAAAAATCTACATATATTCTAGCTCAAACTTTACTTAGACTATAGGACAGAGAAGATAAATGCCCAGTCAAAAGCCCAAATAATACAGCATATGATGCATTGCTGCTTTACACATGGAAGAGAAATGGGGAAGTAAAAATAAGAAATATTAGAAATAAGAAAAAGCTTTATATGTGTCTTTTTCCAAGTGTCTTTTTCCTACATTACACACTGGTGCACTTCTATTCCTGGATGTTATCTCTCTGATTCATGTAACGAACTCAGAGGCAGTTTAGCACATGGGACAGGCTTAGGGTTTCCCTGTAATACAGAGCATACCCAGGAGCACATCTGCCTTCTGTGCAGACTGAGCCAAATTTTTGTGTCACTTCCATTCATTCCATCTCCTTTTGCAGCGGTATCACATATCCAACATCAGAAAGACACAGTGATTCAGGGGTTTAAATCAGCGTCCAGAAGGAATTCTTGGAAGTTCAGATCATCTACAATATGGACAGCAGATGCCATATCCTTCCAGGACCTGAGTGGCTCAGTTACAATGCAGAGTAAACGCATCTGAGTTTTGGAGATGTTGATATTTTTAAATAAACCATTCTTTATGCCATCATTGAAGCATTCCAGGAATCAAGTCCATCAGAGTTGTTCTTAACAATGGAAATCATAATCTGTAGAATGTATAGAATCACAATCTATTCTTCAGCTTCAATAGCTATTTCATATGCATGTCATTATCCCTGTATTATTGTATTGCATTGCTTACTCTTGCTTTGGGTAAGCTACATTATTTTAATAGCGCTTTTGAAAAAATCCATATGTTCGAGAAGTTTTAGGATAACTAGGGTAAACTTTCACAATTATCAGCTCCTCCGGAGGTATCAGCAATTCTAGTTATAAACTTGACCCAAACAAAACTTCAGAATAGAAACAGAAGCATGCATCCCTTTGTGCTCTTATAAGAGTACATCAGATAAGGACGGATACCGCCACTGGAAAGAAAAACAGAACATTGCCACAAAAAATGATTTTTGTTTCTGACAGGCACAGATTTTGTGTCATAAACTGAAAGACACTAAGAATTATAATGAAGCTACAGAAAAAGAGGTGAAAATTGGTTTAGCTCCATTCTTGCATATATGTCAAAAGGTACCCTGTTGCATTTCATAGTTCATTGACAATTAAACAGCAAACCTGTCTTTATATTTAATGCTAATGTTAAAAGAGCAAAGGAGATAATCCACCAAAAATAACAGCTTTTGTCAGATAAAATCAAATCTGTCTTGAGGTTTTTTTTTCCTAATGAATAGTGAATCAGTCATTCCTGGCTGTGTTATGTATCAGTGCAGTGCAGTCTTCATTAGACTTCTATTAGTTATTTATACATTATGAAGCACTTTCAGACTGCATCCTCTGCCCGTGTATTTTCCTAGTTATAAAAAATACACTCTCTCATATTAAATTTATATACTGAAGAATCATGACCATAATCACTACAGAAAATACAATAAAGAGACTCAAATACATCAAATACTCTTTTTCTGCCTGAATTTAAAGCAGAATGAGACTTTCCATTTAAGATCTCACTTAGTTCAGTGAATCAATCCAGAGAAATGAGTTGTTAATTGTGAGGAACGAATAGCTAAGTAACAAGGGTTCATCCCATAAGGAATATGGAAAAGAACTGGCAGGGGGGAAATTGCGCTATTAATGTCAGTGGGATTGTGGCTATTACTTCTGTTGATCTGCTCCCAGGAGTGTTTGGTGTTGAAAAGAACTTGCTTTATGTTACCATCCTTCTAAGCCTACACTACATGAAGAAAATACTAAAAAAAAAATGCAAGCAATTATACTTCATTTTAACACATCTGAAGAGAGAGGAAGAAGGAAAGAAGCAACAGAAGTTTGCTTTAACAGTAAATTAGCAGTAGTAATTAGCAACATAGTTTTGAGCTGCCGTATATCATGTTTTATTCTACTGCTCATCCTTTTTTAGAGGTACAATAATCTATAGCACCAATGACAGCTAAGATAAACACAGTGTCATCTCTTGGTTAGAGATACATCTATTACAAACAAGTCTGCATTGTGGATCCTTTTTCCCCAAACTATTTTGACACTGAGCATAAAGTGTTGAAATAAATGACACCTGGTGCCCAAAACATCAGTGTGTAAACTCTGTGCTTCGTGCATAATTTATCTATTTCAGTGATTCATATTTCATTGGACATATTCTGAATACAGAGAAGGAAAGACTGAGCCAATGAAGCTAAAAAAAATGCAGAAAAGTATGCAAGTACCTTGAAGACTTCAAATGCTGAGGAATAGGTATTTGAAGGTAAGAGGCAGGAAGGTAACAATCTTTAAAAATGGTTCATGTACATGGAAGTTTAGGTAAGGCTTCTATGTCATTATCTTGGATTATAATTTCTCTCACCATAATCCTTCTTTTTGCTCTTTAGTTATCATGCCTGTGCTTAGGAAAAGAAAGTGCTTACGAAAAGCCGTAATCAACTGATTCAAGGACCTTTGTCATTAATTTATGGACTTTTCCTAGTTCTAAAGTCAAGGTAAAGTAATGTGTATTTCCTTGCTTTCATCCTTTCAGGTACATAGAAGCCAGAAAAAAAAAATACAGCCATGACAAGGTTTGTAGGTAAAGGTGATTTTAGTAGATGATAGAACTGAAAAAGTACCCACATTTTCTAAGCACAGAAGTTTGAATGTAAAACAGATTTTAAACAGTAGTCTAGTTTCAACACAGAGCCTTACAAATGTTTATTTCAAGTTATTTTAACTTTAATACAAATATTCCTGTTATTCAAACTTCAAATCTTTGCCTCTTTAATGCCCTCAGAGGCAGAGAGCTATTGTATTTTTTTCTTTTTTTATCATGTTTAAATCAATGGTTCACCTCGTACCTAAAGAAATACCACTGCAAAGAATTCAAAAATATTTTTCATGTTATGGCTGTTTCTTCTTGGCCCTAAATGAGAAAGAAGCATGCCAAATGTTTAGAGAAATCTCAAACAGCACACCTATTAATATTCAACTTTCTCACAAGAGTCTGGAAATACAATTAGGCCAAAAGAGACTGCAGTCTAATCACATAAGGTTAACATTAAATGAGTCATAAATTGTTCCTATAATTGAAAAGGCAGACGAACAAGAATAAAACCTCTTGTTCTAATTTCTAATTCAATGTTCCTCATGATCCTTCTAAATGAATGTGATGCCAATGAAAGATTTAACTTGTAATTAATATCTGAGCTACAGGTAGAAATTTTCTGCTGTTAGCACTGTAAGTTGATCAATGATAATTGCTTTGTGTGATATTATACTCTGTTTCTGTTTACCATGATTGCATAGTAATCTGCCAAGAGCTTTTCTAGGTAGCCTACTGGATACGGTGCATAGCCCTGATCGTTCTCCTTACAAGGCTCCTACCCGGCTTGTGAAGATAAAATTTATCCTTCTGAAAAAGAATCTTTTTGGCAATTGTTTGTTTCACCTCCAGCTTTTCCTTTCTTTTCAAGCACATAAAAATAGATAACATTTAAATTTGGCTAGACAGGTCTATGTTCTGCCCTGACTTTCACCCTAGGTAATATAATGGAGAGTACACTAAACATAAATCCAATAATCTGACCAGTACTAGATCTTTGTATGTGTATAACATTTGTTTTAAACAGTGGAAAAACAACTTGTTATCAGCAGAAAGAAAAAGAATTAAAGCATTTGATTATACAGATCTGACTATATTTTGCTTTTTTTTTTCCAAACGAAGGCAAGGTTATCAAAAGCTTCTTATTGTGTACTTGCATTGAAGTCATTCAGGCAAGAACTCTTTTTTTATTAACATTTTTATTATGTAAGACCTGAGTAAACACAGGTATTTCAACAGAGAAGAAAACTAAAAGGGCCTTAGATTCTGCTATGTTGCTGTCTCAGAAGAATAGTGCAGTTTATGCCAACATAAAGAAGAAAAGTGACTGTAATGTATGCTGCTATTCGAAACAAGTGAGAATCATCTCTGATGAAGCAAGTCTTCAGCATGTCTCCAACACTTATACTTGTAACAATGCAAAATATATAGCTCCCTCCCCCTTCGCCAAAAAAATATATATAGCATCTATTTCCTGTCTTTATCATGTGCTCCTTCCTGAACATCTCTTGCTTATTTTATTTAACATTTCTGCTTTAAGTGAGATATAGATAAAGATTATAAAGACACATTAAAGAACTTTCAGCCTCTGATGCTCATTTAACCATGTCAGGGAGAGATGCTTGCAAATTTGCAGCCATATTTAGACTGTTACAGCAACAATAACTATTACATAACCTCTAAAATTCAGGCTTATATTTATGTCTTGACATTTGATGTATCTCAGGAGGAATGATGAATGAGTTATTTCAACCAAAGGTCTTTGGCTGACAAAGATGTATACTGAGTGTAACTATATATTGAGTGAAAACACCAAGTTCAATTATTTTCGTATACCAAGTTTTGATATATGTTTCTAACCACTCTCTGGCAGATTTTAGTTACTCATAGTAATCGCAGATTATGCAATGTGCAGGTTGGTCCTTTGGTAACTAACGCTGACAAGGAAAGATACATGCTTCATTACAGACAAATTTTGAAGTTTGTTTTCAGTAAACACAAGAGCAAAATATTCTCTGTAAATACATGCAAAAAGTTAGCAGGCAACTATTGCAAAAGCTGAATAGCTCAAGGTGACATGCTGATCTCTTTGAACCTGTGTCACATCTGTGTGCTGTAGTTTTGCATTGCATCCTCTGCTCTCAGAACACAGATCCTGGTGCTGGCTATCTACTCATGTTTTGGTAGGAGCCATATATCACTTCAAGGGTTTTTTTATGTTGCTTGTTTTGTTTATTGCTTTAGAAGTACTGACAAGGAAAGTGGCATTAGTTAAAAAGAACACAGACTACAGTAACTAGATTTAGCATAATACCATACTCCTTTTTCTGAATGTTGGACAAGGATATGAGCAAGCAAGAAAAAAGAAATTATCTGATTTGCCTGCTTGCAATTTTCTCAGACCAATGGGTCAATGCTAGAAAATGCATCCTAGAGTTCTTATAAGTACTATTCAGATTTTACACAGATACATAAATCAATCAATACAATATTTTAATTAATATAAAGCTTCAAGGAGAAGTCTGTTCCCACTGCTGGTCAACTCTACATGCCTTAAAGAAGGATAAAGCTGTACCAGGCTGCTTGCAGCAGCAACTGTATGTTTCTCTTCCACACAAATAGCTGCAAGACACATATAAGCAAACTGCCTAGTGGTCACATCTCACAGTTTTATGATTACTATATGGTGTCAGTCCTGCCAAGTTCTTTTCAGGTTTGGAATCCTTTCTCAGCACAAGAGTGACTTATATCCTCACCCCATTGCAAAATCCAGTCATATACTATGGTCCCTCAGCTTCCTAAAGAGCATGAAGGAGGAAGCATCATTGCAATAGTGATGACACCAGGCATTGGAGGAAGAATTCCTAAGTGGAAAGTCAAAACACATTTAGCAGGGGCACATCCAGCATGACTGGAGCTCCTTCCGAAGTCATCGATTGGAAGCAGTGGCTGCCATCCTGCACTGTGAGCTGTACGAATGGGCAATGTGCCCTCATGCTGAGCCCTATCGATCTGCAGAAGCTTAGGACAGACACAGCTGTGCATTTGAATAGACTTTGAGGCAGAACCTATGAGGTTTCATGGACAAAAATCAATTTGTTCTGTTTAAGGGAAAAAGTGTGTGTGTTGAGGGGGTTATAACCCCTGACATCTCAAGTTTTAAACCCATCCCTAGGTAATAGGGACTAGAATGAAGACCACTTCCCAGGGCTTCATGGAGATTTCTGGGTTGGTCCCTGAAGTGTTTGAGACAGACCATAACTGGGAGTGACAGAAGCCCTGATCTTGCCCAGCAATTGTCATCTGCATATAGGAATGTAACCATCCATAGTGTTGAAGCAAACAGCTTTGAAATCAGCCTAGGCTTGCATTAAAGACAGAAAGAAAAGAAATATTACCTCAGTACAGATGTTTCAGTAGAGTAATAGATATATTTTTATAGAATTTAGGACAGGTACAAAAGCAAAAATCCTGTTCCTGCAAGAGGCAGTCATGGCCTTGATTGCATGTCTCTTCCAAGAAATGATATATCTTACATCAGTTTACCTTTTTTTTTTTTTTTCATATCATAGTAAGAAGTTATTTTACCACCTGGCTATTCCTCCATGCTCTCCTGTCCAGATAGAAAAAAAAGGTCAGTCTGAAAAAGTATAAGCTAAGTTTATTTATAAGAGCTGACAGGAAGACAGTAGGGGATGGCAGAAATGCAATCATATTTATACTGGGTAATGCTTTTCCACACATTAGCAATTCAGCTGCTGTGCTCAGGATGAGAATTAAAAACTATGAACCTATGGCAGTAAAAGGGTAAAACAACACATCCATTGGTGCAGAAGGAAAGTACAAAAGCAGCATATTGCAATAATATGCAATAACATTACCAAAAATTAACAATACATGAAGAAAATGGTTGTCAGCACACCCAGCAAGGCACTGCAGCTAGGACCCAGCAGGAAGGGATGATGTTTCCCTGCAGATTTCTAAAGCCAGCATTGATTCAGCCACCAGATGTGCTTTTGTTCTCTCCCTCTCCTGTTGTCAAGCTCCCCTCCTGTCTCATTTCCCTTCACTCCAGGTACTTTCATCCCCTCGGGGGGCTGTCCCTGTTAGTATTGCAGGCCCAGTCCCTTTAGCTTCTTGGTCAGCTACAGTCATTGAAGTGAGAGCAAAACAATGATCAGAGCTGCCCCCTGATTATTACTCTTTAGTTTTTGACAAGTGGATGAAAGCACATGGGAAGGCAACATTTGTACCTGCATGAATGTTATGCTCTGAATAATAGCTTTCCTCTCCTCTCCTCTCCTCTCCTCTCCTCTCCTCTCCTCTCCTCTCCTCTCTCTCTTTTTTCATTTTTTTCAGTAAGACAGGAATACTGTAATTTGAGGTCCAGTTACTGCAAAAAAACAAGAGAGGGTTAGTACAAGACCCTCCCTGTGTTATACCTAATAGTTGAGAATTGAAGTCTATAATCCCCCACAGACTGCATCTGTGTTTTTATCATCTCTTCTACAGAGCAACATAATAAAAGAACATAGAGACACTATATAGAAATGTACTAAATCTAGAAATACTATATTACTATATATATACTATATATATATATTAGCCCCATGTAATATTTGCAGCATGGCCACAGTGGATATTAGGTAAAGATTATGAGAATTTTCTATTTTTGTAATATTTTGAGCCAGTAAGTCCTACTGTTAAGTATGTTACATGGAAAAGTGTTGCTTTCATTTTTTTAAAAATGTATTGCCTATTAATATCTGTTTTCGTCCTGTTTTCTGAGGAAAAATGAAATTTATTCCTCCTTACCTCTTATCTTTCTCCTCTTCTACGCTTCTCATAACATGAACTTCTACTACTCCCTCCTCAATTTTCCCTTTTCCAAACTGAAACATATCAATTTATTTAGTTTTTCTCTTGTCCCCCACTCAGACTTCTAGAACTTCTCTTCATCTTTCCCTGAGCTGTCTCAAGTTCTGCTGTAACCTTTTGGAGGCTAGAACTGCCCCTAACAGAGAGAGAGGTAGGTCTTTCATGATTTGAACAGTAAATGATATGTATGATTGATCCCTCTGTGTTTCTTAATGAAACCTATCATTCTCTTTGCTTTAATCCACATGGGACATTAACCTGGTCTTTCCACTCTCCACCATGAATCCAAGGCTTCTTTCCTAAGTGATGAAACCAAATGTTGACATTGTCATTTGGGTAATTTATCTAATGTGTTGAACTCCCTTTTACATGCTGCTAAAGTATCTATCCAGTCAGTAATATGAGATTCTTCTGCAGCATTTTACAGACCTAGAGATAAGCAGTGAAGTGTGCAAAGGCAGCACAACTAGAACACCTTCCCAGCAGCCCAGTAATGGCTCATTGCAGCTTACTATGTGAATGGAGAAGAGGGAAACACAAAGCAGCTGGGTTTAGCTCTACATGTATATATTGCTGCAGGTATGTGCAGCTCTCTGCGGACAACTTCCAATGAATTATTATGCAAGCAGTCTTTTAAAAATACATCATATTTGAATACTTTTCATGCATTCATGCTTAGAAATATGTTTTCTGGAGCTGAATAATCTAGAAATAGATTTGCCCTATATGCCCTAGAAATAGATTTGAAGTTACGTCATTTGAAGATGATCAAGCCAAGTTGCCTTCTGTCACTGATTTGAGACATAGACATCTATAATTGAGTCAGCTCCACCCCTGGGGCTCCATATTTTTCAAGGGACTTGAGATTTAGTCAGAGAAAATGACTGGTACATTATGGTGAACTAGTAAAGCAGCACAGTCCTAAGAAAATAAAACTTTTTGATATCTTTTTCCCCAAAAATCACTTAAACATTGAGGGCTGCACATGACCTCCCAATGAGCAGAACACTGATTTACCAAACACAAAGAAGACAGGAAGGGAACATGGACAGAACTTTATTCAAGGTCTCCTATGACATTGGTCTTATGCTGCAGAAAACTTTATAAAGAGGTGACAGTAACATATGGTGGGGAGCATATGGTTCTTTGCAAATGCAACAAAGAACTTGATAACTCTTGTGATTTGCTTCTTTTTTTAACTCCCTCGCTGCAACACCAATGCAGGTGAAGTCTTTAAATTTATGTTAAATGACAAAACCTCAGGAATGATCCTGCTCTTACTTCCTTAGGGACTGCAGATCAGACTACCTAAGTGCACTCAATATGTCTATACTAACTACATTACACCTCAGTGTAACCTTCCTAAAAGGTTAGAAACATTCACAGCATAGAATGAGTGAACGCACAAAGTGCAGAACAGCAGCATCTAACTAAGCACTATAACATTTCACTTGGAAAGATGAATTGCAGTTTAGCATAATCCACTTTTACAATAACAACAAAATAAAAGAATAACAGAATAACAAAAAAAAAAATAGAAGGAGTCTGAGAAG